>NW_027252193.1:12500-17500 GCF_044704955.1 Pristiophorus japonicus | reverse complement strand
TGCAGGAGCAGGCCATTCAGCCCTTCTAGCCTGCACCGCCATTCAACGAGTTCATGGCTGAACATGAAACTTCAGTACCCACTTCCTGCTTTCACGCCATACCCCTTGATCCCCCGAGTAGTAAGGACTTCATCGAACTCCCTTTTGAATATAATTAGTGAATTGGCCTCAACTACTTCCTGTGGTAGAGAATTCCACAGGTTCACCACTCTCTGGGTGAAGAAGTTTCTCCTTATCTCGGTCCTAAATGGCTTACCCCTTATCCTTAGACTGTGACCCCTGGTTCTGGACTTCCCCAACATTGGGAACATTCTTCCTGCATCCAACCTGTCCAAACCCGTCAGAATTTTAAACGTTTCTATGAGGTCCCCTCTCACTCTTCTGAACTCCAGTGAATACAAGCCCAGTTGATTCAGTCTTTCTTGATAGGTCAGTCCCACCATCCCGGGAATCAGTCTGGTGAATCTTCGCTGCACTCCCTCAACAGCAAGTATGTCCTTCCTCAAGTTAGGAGACCAAAACTGTACACAATACTCCAGGTGTGGCCTCACCAAGGCCCTGTACAACTGTAGCAACACCTCCCTGCCCCTGTACTCAAATCCCCTCGCTATGAAGGCCAACATGCCATTTGCTTTCTTAACCGCCTGCTGTACCTGCATGCCAACCTTCAATGACTGATGTACCATGACACCCAGGTCTCGTTGCACCTTCCCTTTTCCTAATCTGTCACCATTCAGATAATAGTCTGTCTCTCTGTTTTTACCACCAAAGTGGATAACCTCACATTTATCCACATTATACTTCATCTGCCACGCATTTGCCCACTCACCTAACCTATCCAAGTCACTCTGTAGCCTCATAGCATCCTCCTCGCAGCTCACACTGCCACCCAACTTAGTGTCATCCGCAAATTTGGAGATACTACATTTAATCCCCTCGTCTAAATCATTAATGTACAATGTAAACAGCTGGGGCCCCAGCACAGAACCCTGCGGTACCCCACTAGTCACTGCCTGCCATTCCGAAAAGTACCCATTTACTCCTACTCTTTGCTTCCTGTCTGACAACCAGTTCTCAATCCACGTCAGCACACTACCCCCAATCCCATGTGCTTTAACTTTGCACATTAATCTCCTGTGTGGGACCTTGTCGAAAGCCTTCTGAAAGTCCAAATATACCACATCAACTGGTACTCCTTTGTCCACTTTATTGGAAACATCCTCAAAAAATTCCAGAAGATTTGTCAAGCATGATCTCCCTTTTACAAATCCATGCTGACTTGGACCTATCATGTCACCATTTTCCAAATGCGCTGCTATGACATCCTTAATAATTGATTCCATCATTTTACCCACTACTGAGGTCAGGCTGACCGGTCTATAATTCCCTGCTTTCTCTCTCCCTCCTTTTTTAAAAAGTGGGGTTACATTGGCTACCCTCCACTCGATAGGAACTGATCCAGAGTCAATGGAATGTTGGAAAATGACTGTCAATGCGTCCGCTATTTCCAAGGCCACCTCCTTAAGTACTCTGGGATGCAGTCCATCAGGCCCTGGGGATTTATCGGCCCTCAATCCCATCAATTTCCCCAACACAATTTCCCGACTAATAAAGATTTCCCTCAGTTCCTCCTCCTTAATAGACCTTCTGACCACTTTTATATCCGGAAGGTTGTTTGTGTCCTCCTTAGTGAATACCGAACCAAAGTACTTGTTCAATTGGTCTGCCATTTCTTTGTTCCCCGTTATGACTTCCCCTGATTCTGACTGCAGGGGACCTACGTTTGTCTTTACTAACCTCTTTCTCTTTACATACCTATAGAAACTTTTGCAATCCGCCTTAATGTTCCCTGCAAGCTTCTTCTCGTACTCCATTTTCCCTATCCTAATCAAACCCTTTGTCCTCCTCTGCTGAGTTCTAAATTTCTCCCAGTCCCCAGGTTCGCTGCTATTTCTGGCCAATTTGTATGCCACTTCCTTGGCTTTAATACTATCCCTGATTTCCCTAGATAGCCACGGTTGAGCCACCTTCCCTTTTTTATTTTTACGCCAGACAGGAATGTACAATTGTTGTAATTCATCCATGCGTTCTCTAAATGTCTGCCATTGCCCATCCACAGTCAACCCCTTAAGTATCATTAGCCAATCTATCTTAGCCAATTCATGCCTCATACCTTCAAAGTTACCCTTCTTTAAGTTCTGGACCATGGTCTCTGAATTAACTGTTTCATTCTCCATCCTAATGCAGAATTCCACCATATTATGGTCACTCTTCCCCAAGGGGCCTCGCACAATGAGATTGCTAATTAATCCTCTCTCATTACACAACACCCAGTCTAAGATGGCCTCCCCCCTAGTTGGTTCCTCGACATATTGGTCTAGAAAACCATCCCTTATGCATTCCAGGAAATCCTCCTCCACCGTATTGCTTCCAGTTTGGCTAGCCCAATCTATGTGCATATTAAAGTCACCCATTATAACTGCTGCACCTTTATTGCATGCACTCCTAATTTCCTGTTTGATGCCCTCCCCAACATCACTACTACTGTTTGGAGGTCTGTACACAACTCCCACTAACGATTTTTGCCCTTTAGTGTTCTGCAGCTCTACCCATATAGATTCCACATCATCCAAGCTAATGTCTTTCCTAACTATTGCATTAATCTCCTCTTTAACCAGCAATGCTACCCCACCTCCTTTTCCTTTTATTCTATCCTTCCTGAATGTTGAATACCCCTGGATGTTGAGTTCCCAGCCTTGATCATCCTGGAGCCACATCTCCGTAATCCCAATCACATCATATTTGTTAACATCTATTTGCACAATTAATTCATCCACCTTATTGCGGATAGAATAAAAGGAAAAGGAGGTGGGGTAGCATTGCTGGTTAAAGAGGAGATTAATGCAATAGTTAGGAAAGACATTAGCTTGGATGATGTGGAATCTATATGGGTAGAGCTGCAGAACACCAAAGGGCAAAAAACGTTAGTAGGAGTTGTGTACAGACCTCCAAACAGTAGTAGGGATGTTGGGGAGGGCATCAAACAGGAAATTAGGGGTGCATGCAATAAAGGTGTAGCAGTTATAATGGGTGACTTTAATATGCACATAGATTGGGCTAGCCAAACTGGAAGCAATACGGTGGAGGAGGATTTCCTGGAGTGCATAAGGGATGGTTTTCTAGACCAATATGTTGAGGAACCAACTAGGGGGGAGGCCATCTTAGACTGGGTGTTGTGTAATGAGAGAGGATTAATTAGCAATCTCATTGTGCGAGGCCCCTTGGGGAAGAGTGACCATAATATGGTGGAATTCTGCATTAGGATGGAGAATGAAACAGTAATTTCAGAGACCATGGTCCAGAACTTAAAGAAGGGTAACTTTGAAGGTATGAGGCGTGAATTGGCTAGGATAGATTGGCGAATGATACTTAGGGGGTTGACTGTGGATGGGCAATGGCAGACATTTAGAGACCGCATGGATGAAGTACAACAATTGTACATTCCTGTCTGGCGTAAAAATAAAAAGGGGAAGGTGGCTCAACCGTGGCTATCTAGGGAAATCAGGGATAGTATTAAAGCCAAGGAAGTGGCATACAAATTGGCCAGAAATAGCAGCGAACCTGGGGACTGGGAGAAATTTAGAACTCAGCAGAGGAGGACAAAGGGTTTGATTAGGACAGGGAAAATGGAGTACGAGAAGAAGCTTGCAGGGAACATTAAGGCGGATTGCAAAAGTTTCTATAGGTATGTAAAGAGAAAAAGGTTGGTGAAGACAAACGTAGGTCCCCTGCAGTCAGAATCAGGGGAAGTCATAACGGGGAACAAAGAAATGGCGGATCAATTGAACAAGTACTTTGGTTCGGTATTCACTAAGGAGGATACAAACAACCTTCCGGATATAAAAGGGGTCAGAGGGTCTAGTAAGGAAGAGGAACTGAGGGAAATCTTTATTAGTCGGGAAATTGTGTTGGGGAAATTGATGGGATTGAAGGCCGATAAATCCCCAGGGCCTGATGGCCTGCATCCTAGAGTACTTAAGGAGGTGGCCTTGGAAATAGCGGATGCATTGACAGTCATTTTCCAACATTCCATTGACTCTGGATCAGTTCCTATGGAGTGGAGGGTAGCCAATGTAACCCCACTTTTTAAAAAAGGAGGGAGAGAGAAAACAGGGAATTATAGACCGGTCAGCCTGACCTCAGTAGTGGGTAAAATGATGGAATCAATTATTAAGGATGTCATAGCAGTGCATCTGGAAAATGGTGACATGATAGGTCGAAGTCAGCATGGATTTGTGAAAGGGAAATCATGCTTGACAAATCTTCTGGAATTTTTTGAGGATGTTTCCAGTAAAGTGGACAAAGGAGAACCAGTTGATGTGGTATATTTGGACTTTCAGAAGGCTTTCGACAAGGTCCCACACAAGAGATTAATGTGCAAAGTTAAAGCACATGGGATTGGGGGTAGTGTGCTGACGTGGATTGAGAACTGGTTGTCAGACAGGAAGCAAAGAGTAGGAGTAAACGGGTACTTTTCAGAATGGCAGGCAGTGACTAGTGGAGTGCCGCAAGGTTCTGTGCTGGGGCCCCAGCTGTTTACATTGTACATTAATGATTTAGACGAGGGGATTAAATGCAGTATCTCCAAATTTGCGGATGATACTAAGTTGGGTGGCAGTGTGAGCTGCGAGGAGGATGCTATTAGGCTGCAGAGTGACTTGGATAGGTTAGGTGAGTGGGCAAATGCATGGCAGATGAAGTATAATGTGGATAAATGTGAGGTTATCCACTTTGGTGGTAAAAACAGAGAGACAGACTATTATCTGAATGGTGACAGATTAGGAAAAGGGAAGGTGCAACGAGACCTGGGTGTCATGGTACATCAGTCATTGAAGGTTGGCATGCAGGTACAGCAGGCGGTTAAGAAAGCAAATGGCATGTTGGCCTTCATAGCGAGGGGATTTGAATACAGGGGCAGGGAGGTGTTGCTACAGTTGTAC
>NW_027252193.1:0-5000 GCF_044704955.1 Pristiophorus japonicus | reverse complement strand
CACAGAGAGAGGGAGAGAGAGAGAGGGAGAGGGAGAGGGAGAGACACAGAGGGAGAGAGAGGGAGAGAGAGAGAGAGAGAGAGAGAGAGAGAGAGAGAGAGAAAGAGGGAGAGATGCAGGGAGAGGGAGAGGGAGAGTGAGAGGGGGAGGGAGAGAGAGAGAGACACAGGGAGAGGGAGAGACACAGGGAGAGGGAGAGACACAGGGAGAGGGAGAGAGAGAGAGAGAAAGAGGGAGAGACACGGAGAGGGTGAGGGAGAGGGATAATGAGAGGGAGAGGGAGGGAGTGAGAGGGAGAGAGGGAGAGAGAGGGAGAGAGAGAGAGAGAGAAAGAGGGAGAGGGAGAGACACAGGGAGAGAGAGAGGGAGAGACACAGGGAGAGAGAGAGCGAGAGAGAGGGAGAGGGAGAGACACAGGGAGAGAGAGAGGGAGAGAGAGAGAGGGAGAGGGAGAGGGAGAGGGAGATAGAGAGACACACAGGGAGAGGGAGAGACACAGGGAGAGGGAGAGGGAGAGACACAGGGAGAGGGAGAGACACAGGGAGAGGGAGAGATACAGGGAGAGGGAGAGGGAGAGGGAGAGATACAAGGAAAGGGAGAGGGAGAGGTAGAGACACAGGGAGAGGGAGAGTGAGAGACACAGGGAGAGGGAGAGGGAGAGACACAGGGAGAGGGAGAGGGAGAGGGAGAGACACAGGGAGAGGGAGAGGGAGAGGAGAGGAACAGGGAGAGGGACAGGGAGAGACACAGGGAGAAACATAGAAACATAGAAACATAGAAAATAGGTGCAGGAGCAGGCCATTCAGCCCTTCTAGCCTGCACCGCCATTCAACGAGTTCATGGCTGAACATGAAACTTCAGTACCCACTTCCTGCTTTCACGCCATACCCCTTGATCCCCCGAGTAGTAAGGACTTCATCGAACTCCCTTTTGAATATAATTAGTGAATTGGCCTCAACTACTTCCTGTGGTAGAGAATTCCACAGGTTCACCACTCTCTGGGTGAAGAAGTTTCTCCTTATCTCGGTCCTAAATGGCTTACCCCTTATCCTTAGACTGTGACCCCTGGTTCTGGACTTCCCCAACATTGGGAACATTCTTCCTGCATCCAACCTGTCCAAACCCGTCAGAATTTTAAACGTTTCTATGAGGTCCCCTCTCACTCTTCTGAACTCCAGTGAATACAAGCCCAGTTGATTCAGTCTTTCTTGATAGGTCAGTCCCACCATCCCGGGAATCAGTCTGGTGAATCTTCGCTGCACTCCCTCAACAGCAAGTATGTCCTTCCTCAAGTTAGGAGACCAAAACTGTACACAATACTCCAGGTGTGGCCTCACCAAGGCCCTGTACAACTGTAGCAACACCTCCCTGCCCCTGTACTCAAATCCCCTCGCTATGAAGGCCAACATGCCATTTGCTTTCTTAACCGCCTGCTGTACCTGCATGCCAACCTTCAATGACTGATGTACCATGACACCCAGGTCTCGTTGCACCTTCCCTTTTCCTAATCTGTCACCATTCAGATAATAGTCTGTCTCTCTGTTTTTACCACCAAAGTGGATAACCTCACATTTATCCACATTATACTTCATCTGCCACGCATTTGCCCACTCACCTAACCTATCCAAGTCACTCTGTAGCCTCATAGCATCCTCCTCGCAGCTCACACTGCCACCCAACTTAGTGTCATCCGCAAATTTGGAGATACTACATTTAATCCCCTCGTCTAAATCATTAATGTACAATGTAAACAGCTGGGGCCCCAGCACAGAACCCTGCGGTACCCCACTAGTCACTGCCTGCCATTCCGAAAAGTACCCATTTACTCCTACTCTTTGCTTCCTGTCTGACAACCAGTTCTCAATCCACGTCAGCACACTACCCCCAATCCCATGTGCTTTAACTTTGCACATTAATCTCCTGTGTGGGACCTTGTCGAAAGCCTTCTGAAAGTCCAAATATACCACATCAACTGGTACTCCTTTGTCCACTTTATTGGAAACATCCTCAAAAAATTCCAGAAGATTTGTCAAGCATGATCTCCCTTTTACAAATCCATGCTGACTTGGACCTATCATGTCACCATTTTCCAAATGCGCTGCTATGACATCCTTAATAATTGATTCCATCATTTTACCCACTACTGAGGTCAGGCTGACCGGTCTATAATTCCCTGCTTTCTCTCTCCCTCCTTTTTTAAAAAGTGGGGTTACATTGGCTACCCTCCACTCGATAGGAACTGATCCAGAGTCAATGGAATGTTGGAAAATGACTGTCAATGCGTCCGCTATTTCCAAGGCCACCTCCTTAAGTACTCTGGGATGCAGTCCATCAGGCCCTGGGGATTTATCGGCCCTCAATCCCATCAATTTCCCCAACACAATTTCCCGACTAATAAAGATTTCCCTCAGTTCCTCCTCCTTAATAGACCTTCTGACCACTTTTATATCCGGAAGGTTGTTTGTGTCCTCCTTAGTGAATACCGAACCAAAGTACTTGTTCAATTGGTCTGCCATTTCTTTGTTCCCCGTTATGACTTCCCCTGATTCTGACTGCAGGGGACCTACGTTTGTCTTTACTAACCTCTTTCTCTTTACATACCTATAGAAACTTTTGCAATCCGCCTTAATGTTCCCTGCAAGCTTCTTCTCGTACTCCATTTTCCCTATCCTAATCAAACCCTTTGTCCTCCTCTGCTGAGTTCTAAATTTCTCCCAGTCCCCAGGTTCGCTGCTATTTCTGGCCAATTTGTATGCCACTTCCTTGGCTTTAATACTATCCCTGATTTCCCTAGATAGCCACGGTTGAGCCACCTTCCCTTTTTTATTTTTACGCCAGACAGGAATGTACAATTGTTGTAATTCATCCATGCGTTCTCTAAATGTCTGCCATTGCCCATCCACAGTCAACCCCTTAAGTATCATTAGCCAATCTATCTTAGCCAATTCATGCCTCATACCTTCAAAGTTACCCTTCTTTAAGTTCTGGACCATGGTCTCTGAATTAACTGTTTCATTCTCCATCCTAATGCAGAATTCCACCATATTATGGTCACTCTTCCCCAAGGGGCCTCGCACAATGAGATTGCTAATTAATCCTCTCTCATTACACAACACCCAGTCTAAGATGGCCTCCCCCCTAGTTGGTTCCTCGACATATTGGTCTAGAAAACCATCCCTTATGCATTCCAGGAAATCCTCCTCCACCGTATTGCTTCCAGTTTGGCTAGCCCAATCTATGTGCATATTAAAGTCACCCATTATAACTGCTGCACCTTTATTGCATGCACTCCTAATTTCCTGTTTGATGCCCTCCCCAACATCACTACTACTGTTTGGAGGTCTGTACACAACTCCCACTAACGATTTTTGCCCTTTAGTGTTCTGCAGCTCTACCCATATAGATTCCACATCATCCAAGCTAATGTCTTTCCTAACTATTGCATTAATCTCCTCTTTAACCAGCAATGCTACCCCACCTCCTTTTCCTTTTATTCTATCCTTCCTGAATGTTGAATACCCCTGGATGTTGAGTTCCCAGCCTTGATCATCCTGGAGCCACATCTCCGTAATCCCAATCACATCATATTTGTTAACATCTATTTGCACAATTAATTCATCCACCTTATTGCGGATACTCCTTGCATTAAGACACAAAGCCTTCAGGCTTGCTTTTTTAACACCCTTTGTCCTTTTAGAATTTTGCTGTACAGTGGCCCTTTTTGTTCTTTGCCTTGGGTTTCTCTGCCCTCCACTTTTCCTCATCTCCTTTCTGTCTTTTGCTTTTGCCTCCTTTTTGTCTCCCTCTGTCTCCCTGTATAGGTTCCCATCCCCCTGCAATATTAGTTTAACTCCTCCCCAACAGCACTAGCAAACACTCCCCCTAGGACATTGGTTCCGGACCTGCCCAGGTGCAGACCGTCCGGTTTGTACTGGTCCCACCTCCCCCAGAACCGGTTCCAATGCCCCAAGAATTTGAATCCCTCCCTGCTGCACCACTGCTCAAGCTATGTATTCATCTGCGCTATCCTGCGATTCCTACTCTGAGTAGCACGTGGCACTGGTAGCAATCCCGAGATTACTACTTTTGAGGTCCTACTTTTTAATTTAGCTCCTAGCTCCTTAAATTCTTTTCGTAGGACCTCATCCCTTTTTTTACCTATGTCGTTGGTACCATTGTGCACCACGACAACTGGCTGTTCTCCCTCCCATTTCAGAATGTCCTGCACCCGCTCCGAGACATCCTTGACCCTTGCACCAGGGAGGCAACATACCATCCTGGAGTCTCGGTTGCGTCCGCAGAAACGCCTATCTATTCCCCTAGATAGAGGGAGAGGGAGAGGGAGAGGGAGAGACACTGGGAGAGGGAGAGGGAGAGATACAGGGAGAGGGAGAGGGAGAGACACTGGGAGAGGGAGAGGGAGAGATACAGGGAGAGAGAGAGGGAGAGACACAGGGAGAGGGAGAGGGAGAGATACAGGGAGAGAGAGAGGGAGAGGGAGAGACACAGGGAGAGGTAGCGACACAGGGAGAGGGAGAGGGAGAGACACAGGGAGAGGGAGAGAGAGAGACACAGAGAGAGGGAGAGACACAGGGAGAGGGAGAGGGAGAGATACAGGGAGAGAGAGAGGGAGAGGGAGAGACACAGGGAGAGGTAGCGACACAGGGAGAGGGAGAGGGAGAGACACAGGGAGAGGGAGAGAGAGAGACACAGGGAGAGGGAGAGACACAGGGAGAGGGAGAGGGAGAGGGAGAGGAACAGGGAGAGGGACAGGGAGAGACTCAGGGAGAGGGATGGGGAGAGACACAGGGAGAGGGAGAGGGAGAGACACAGAGAGAGGGAGAGAGAGAGAGGGAGAGGGAGAGGGAGAGACACAGAGGGAGAGAGAGGGAGAGAGACAGGGAGAGGGAGAGGGAGAGATACAGGGAGAGAGAGAGGGAGAGGGAGAAACACAGGGAGAGGGAGAGGGGAGAGGGAGAGGGAGAGACTGGGAGAGGGTG
>NW_027252192.1:22500-25000 GCF_044704955.1 Pristiophorus japonicus | reverse complement strand
GCCTCTGCCAGGCCTCGGGCAGCCGCTTTTGAAGCCCGACCAAAAACCCGAAAAATGGGCAAAAAGGGAATAAATTCCCGCCCAAAAAGGGTGAATAGTCGGTTGGGCGGCAGCCCTGGTCGGTCTCTGCAGACCTGGAGGCTCGAGACGTTTGTTTGGAAAACTCACCAAGTCTCGATTCTGCCACCTCCTACCTCTGTGCAGATACCCCGCCAACCCCCAAGGACAGAAATGACAAGTGTCAAGTTGGCGGGGCGTCGGGCCACCTGCTGCCGGCCATGAGCATCCAAATCCCCGCAAAAGGGGCATTTTCATTTCTTCATCGGGACTTCCGACAATTGCCGAGGTTCAACTCATTAACGTTGTTCGCAGACACTTGCCAGAAAATGCAAGTGGCCACTTTGCCGGGCCGACTCGCTTGCCCAAGCGGGAAACCATCAACCGAAGGCCCGGTAAGGCGGCCGAATCTGACCTCATAGACTTCCACACAACGGGACTTTTGACTTTCCCGGCCGCGGGTGGCCTCCACCCGGCCTCAGCCATCAGCCCTGCCTGCCTCCAGCCGCCTTCTGGTTAATGAGTTATCCAGCCTGGCACTTCGGTTGCGCCAGCGAGACCAAGTCTCGGCTTTGGTTAATGATTTGAGCCGAACCGACCTGCCCCCCGCCCCCGCGGGCTGAAGTCGGGCAGGTCTGCCGATTTCCCGACTCCTTTCGGGGCCTAATCGGGTCGCGCGTGCCGCCTGGCGCGATCGGGGCCCATGCCCCGGCCTCTGCCAGGCCTCGGGCAGCCGCTTTTGAAGCCCGACCAAAAACCCGAAAAATGGGCAAAAAGGGAATAAATTCCCGCCCAAAAAGGGTGAATAGTCGGTTGGGCGGCAGCCCTGGTCGGTCTCTGCAGACCTGGAGGCTCGAGACGTTTGTTTGGAAAACTCACCAAGTCTCGATTCTGCCACCTCCTACCTCTGTGCAGATACCCCGCCAACCCCCAAGGACAGAAATGACAAGTGTCAAGTTGGCGGGGCGTCGGGCCACCTGCTGCCGGCCATGAGCATCCAAATCCCCGCAAAAGGGGCATTTTCATTTCTTCATCGGGACTTCCGACAATTGCCGAGGTTCAACTCATTAACGTTGTTCGCAGACACTTGCCAGAAAATGCAAGTGGCCACTTTGCCGGGCCGACTCGCTTGCCCAAGCGGGAAACCATCAACCGAAGGCCCGGTAAGGCGGCCGAATCTGACCTCATAGACTTCCACACAACGGGACTTTTGACTTTCCCGGCCGCGGGTGGCCTCCACCCGGCCTCAGCCATCAGCCCTGCCTGCCTCCAGCCGCCTTCTGGTTAATGAGTTATCCAGCCTGGCACTTCGGTTGCGCCCGCGAGACCAAGTCTCGGCTTTGGTTAATGATTTGAGCCGAACCGACCTGCCCCCCGCCCCCGCGGGCTGAACTCGGGCAGGTCTGCCGATTTCCCGACTCCTTTCGGGGCCTAATCGCGTCGCGCGAGCCGCCTGGCGCGATCGGGGACCATGCCCCGGCCTCTGCCAGGCCTCGGGCAGCCGCTTTTGAAGCCCGACCAAAAACCCGAAAAATGGGCAAAAAGGGAATAAATTCCCGCCCAAAAAGGGTGAATAGTCGGTTGGGCGGCAGCCCTGGTCGGTCTCTGCAGACCTGGAGGCTCGAGACGTTTGTTTGGAAAACTCACCAAGTCTCGATTCTGCCACCTCCTACCTCTGTGCAGATACCCCGCCAACCCCCAAGGACAGAAATGACAAGTGTCAAGTTGGCGGGGCGTCGGGCCACCTGCTGCCGGCCATGAGCATCCAAATCCCCGCAAAAGGGGCATTTTCATTTCTTCATCGGGACTTCCGACAATTGCCGAGGTTCAACTCATTAACGTTGTTCGCAGACACTTGCCAGAAAATGCAAGTGGCCACTTTGCCGGGCCGACTCGCTTGCCCAAGCGGGAAACCATCAACCGCAGGCCCGGTAAGGCGGCCGAATCTGACCTCATAGACTTCCACACAACGGGACTTTTGACTTTCCCGGCCGCGGGTGGCCTCCACCCGGCCTCAGCCATCAGCCCTGCCTGCCTCCAGCCGCCTTCTGGTTAATGAGTTATCCAGCCTGGCACTTCGGTTGCGCCAGCGAGACCAAGTCTCGGCTTTGGTTAATGATTTGAGCCGAACCGACCTGCCCCCCGCCTCCCCCGGGCTGAACTCGGGCAGGTCTGCCGATTTCCCGACTCCTTTCGGGGCCTAATCGGGTCGCGCGAGCCGCCTGGCGCGACCGGGGACATGCCCCGGCCTCTGCCAGGCCTCGGGCTGCCGTTTTTGAAGCCCGACCAAAAACCCGAAAAATGGACAAAAATGGAAAAAATTCCCGCCCAAAAAGGGTGAATAGTCGGTTGGGCGGCAGCCCTGGTCGGTCTCTGCAGACCTGGAGGCTCGAGACGTGACTTTGGAAAACTCACCAATTCTCGATCAGCCACCTCCTACCTC
>NW_027252192.1:7500-10000 GCF_044704955.1 Pristiophorus japonicus | reverse complement strand
GCTTGCCCAAGCGGGAAACCATCAACCGAAGGCCCGGTAAGGCGGCCGAATCTGACCTCATAGACTTCCACACAACGGGACTTTTGACTTTCCCGGCCGCGGGTGGCCTCCACCCGGCCTCAGCCATCAGCCCTGCCTGCCTCCAGCCGCCTTCTGGTTAATGAGTTATCCAGCCTGGCACTTCGGTTGCGCCAGCGAGACCAAGTCTCGGCTTTGGTTAATGATTTGAGCCGAACCGACCTGCCCCCCGCCCCCGCGGGCTGAAGTCGGGCAGGTCTGCCGATTTCCCGACTCCTTTCGGGGCCTAATCGGGTCGCGCGTGCCGCCTGGCGCGATCGGGGCCCATGCCCCGGCCTCTTCCAGGCCTCGGGCAGCCGCTTTTGAAGCCCGACCAAAAACCCGAAAAATGGGCAAAAAGGGAATAAATTCCCGCCCAAAAAGGGTGAATAGTCGGTTGGGCGGCAGCCCTGGTCGGTCTCTGCAGACCTGGAGGCTCGAGACGTTTGTTTGGAAAACTCACCAAGTCTCGATTCTGCCACCTCCTACCTCTGTGCAGATACCCCGCCAACCCCCAAGGACAGAAATGACAAGTGTCAAGTTGGCGGGGCGTCGGGCCACCTGCTGCCGGCCATGAGCATCCAAATCCCCGCAAAAGGGGCATTTTCATTTCTTCATCGGGACTTCCGACAATTGCCGAGGTTCAACTCATTAACGTTGTTCGCAGACACTTGCCAGAAAATGCAAGTGGCCACTTTGCCGGGCCGACTCGCTTGCCCAAGCGGGAAACCATCAACCGAAGGCCCGGTAAGGCGGCCGAATCTGACCTCATAGACTTCCACACAACGGGACTTTTGACTTTCCCGGCCGCGGGTGGCCTCCACCCGGCCTCAGCCATCAGCCCTGCCTGCCTCCAGCCGCCTTCTGGTTAATGAGTTATCCAGCCTGGCACTTCGGTTGCGCCCGCGAGACCAAGTCTCGGCTTTGGTTAATGATTTGAGCCGAACCGACCTGCCCCCCGCCCCCGCGGGCTGAACTCGGGCAGGTCTGCCGATTTCCCGACTCCTTTCGGGGCCTAATCGCGTCGCGCGAGCCGCCTGGCGCGATCGGGGACCATGCCCCGGCCTCTGCCAGGCCTCGGGCAGCCGCTTTTGAAGCCCGACCAAAAACCCGAAAAATGGGCAAAAAGGGAATAAATTCCCGCCCAAAAAGGGTGAATAGTCGGTTGGGCGGCAGCCCTGGTCGGTCTCTGCAGACCTGGAGGCTCGAGACGTTTGTTTGGAAAACTCACCAAGTCTCGATTCTGCCACCTCCTACCTCTGTGCAGATACCCCGCCAACCCCCAAGGACAGAAATGACAAGTGTCAAGTTGGCGGGGCGTCGGGCCACCTGCTGCCGGCCATGAGCATCCAAATCCCCGCAAAAGGGGCATTTTCATTTCTTCATCGGGACTTCCGACAATTGCCGAGGTTCAACTCATTAACGTTGTTCGCAGACACTTGCCAGAAAATGCAAGTGGCCACTTTGCCGGGCCGACTCGCTTGCCCAAGCGGGAAACCATCAACCGCAGGCCCGGTAAGGCGGCCGAATCTGACCTCATAGACTTCCACACAACGGGACTTTTGACTTTCCCGGCCGCGGGTGGCCTCCACCCGGCCTCAGCCATCAGCCCTGCCTGCCTCCAGCCGCCTTCTGGTTAATGAGTTATCCAGCCTGGCACTTCGGTTGCGCCAGCGAGACCAAGTCTCGGCTTTGGTTAATGATTTGAGCCGAACCGACCTGCCCCCCGCCTCCCCCGGGCTGAACTCGGGCAGGTCTGCCGATTTCCCGACTCCTTTCGGGGCCTAATCGGGTCGCGCGAGCCGCCTGGCGCGACCGGGGACATGCCCCGGCCTCTGCCAGGCCTCGGGCTGCCGTTTTTGAAGCCCGACCAAAAACCCGAAAAATGGACAAAAATGGAAAAAATTCCCGCCCAAAAAGGGTGAATAGTCGGTTGGGCGGCAGCCCTGGTCGGTCTCTGCAGACCTGGAGGCTCGAGACGTGACTTTGGAAAACTCACCAATTCTCGATCAGCCACCTCCTACCTCTGTGCAGGTACCCCGCCAACCCCCAAGGACAGAAATGACAAGTGTCAAGTTGGCGGGACGGATTTGACTTCGGTCGCCGAGCCCTGGAACTAATTTCCCGCAAACGGCTTCGGATTTAGCTCCATCCAGACTTCCGGGACGAAACTTGACAGGCCGTATCTCCGCACTCCCGGAGCGCAGCCGCACCGTTCCGGCACCCATCGACGCGGCTGGCCGAGCCCGAGCGAACGCACCCCACGGCGGACGGCTAGGCCTTTCCGATTTTTTCACCCTTTTTCCCGAAAAGATTCCAACTGGCAGGGACATTCGCCCGACGGCTTAAAGACATGCCCTTCTGCCACACTAACGTCCCCGCCTTCGTTTGGCTATGTTGGCTTCGTCATTTCCGTCTTTTATTAAAGATACCATCTTAACAC
>NW_027252191.1:22500-25000 GCF_044704955.1 Pristiophorus japonicus | reverse complement strand
CAACAAAAGACTTTGTCAAAATTGTTCCAAGTCTCGCACACCGTTCATTTTGTGACTTTCCAAGTGCTCTTTTCAAAGGTCTCTTTCCTGAGATTGAGCACCTTTCAGCAAAGCATCACTTTTCGGGCGCTTTCAAAGTGTACCCGCTGTCGTAAAAATGTTCTGAAAATCGTGTTCCCGAAAATCTCCGGGCACCCCGCCAACCCCCAAGGACAGAAATGACAAGTGTCAAGTTGGCGGGGCGTCGGGCCACCTGCTGCCGGCCATGAGCATCCAAATCCCCGCAGAAGGGGCATTTTCATTTCTTCATCGGGACTTCCGGCAATTTCCAAGGTTCAACTCATTAACGTTGTTCGCAGACACTTGCCAGAAAATGCAAGTGGCCACTTTGCCGGGCCGACTCGCTTGCCCAAGCGGGAAACCATCAACCGCAGGCCCGGTAAGGCGGCCGAATCTGACCTCATAGACTTCCACACAACGGGACTTTTGACTTTCCCGGCCGCGGGTGGCCTCCACCCGGCCTCAGCCATCAGCCCTGCCTGCCTCCAGCCGCCTTCTGGTTAATGAGTTATCCAGCCTGGCACTTCGGTTGCGCCAGCGAGACCAAGTCTCGGCTTTGGTTAATGATTTGAGCCGAACCGACCTGCCCCCCGCCACCGCGGGCTGAACTCGGGCAGGTCTGCCGATTTCCCGACTCCTTTCGGGGCCTAATCGGGTCGCGCGAGCCGCCTGGCGCGATCGGGGCCCATGCCCCGGCCTCTGCCAGGCCTCGGGCAGCCGCTTTTGAAGCCCGACCAAAAACCCGAAAAATGGGCAAAAAGGGAATAAATTCCCGCCCAAAAAGGGTGAATAGTCGGTTGGGCGGCAGCCCTGGTCGGTCTCTGCAGACCTGGAGGCTCGAGACGTTTGTTTGGAAAACTCACCAAGTCTCGATTCTGCCACCTCCTACCTCTGTGCAGATACCCCGCCAACCCCCAAGGACAGAAATGACAAGTGTCAAGTTGGCGGGGCGTCGGGCCACCTGCTGCCGGCCATGAGCATCCAAATCCCCGCAAAAGGGGCATTTTCATTTCTTCATCGGGACTTCCGACAATTGCCGAGGTTCAACTCATTAACGTTGTTCGCAGACACTTGCCAGAAAATGCAAGTGGCCACTTTGCCGGGCCGACTCGCTTGCCCAAGCGGGAAACCATCAACCGAAGGCCCGGTAAGGCGGCCGAATCTGACCTCATAGACTTCCACACAACGGGACTTTTGACTTTCCCGGCCGCGGGTGGCCTCCACCCGGCCTCAGCCATCAGCCCTGCCTGCCTCCAGCCGCCTTCTGGTTAATGAGTTATCCAGCCTGGCACTTCGGTTGCGCCAGCGAGACCAAGTCTCGGCTTTGGTTAATGATTTGAGCCGAACCGACCTGCCCCCCGCCCCCGCGGGCTGAAGTCGGGCAGGTCTGCCGATTTCCCGACTCCTTTCGGGGCCTAATCGGGTCGCGCGTGCCGCCTGGCGCGATCGGGGCCCATGCCCCGGCCTCTGCCAGGCCTCGGGCAGCCGCTTTTGAAGCCCGACCAAAAACCCGAAAAATGGGCAAAAAGGGAATAAATTCCCGCCCAAAAAGGGTGAATAGTCGGTTGGGCGGCAGCCCTGGTCGGTCTCTGCAGACCTGGAGGCTCGAGACGTTTGTTTGGAAAACTCACCAAGTCTCGATTCTGCCACCTCCTACCTCTGTGCAGATACCCCGCCAACCCCCAAGGACAGAAATGACAAGTGTCAAGTTGGCGGGGCGTCGGGCCACCTGCTGCCGGCCATGAGCATCCAAATCCCCGCAAAAGGGGCATTTTCATTTCTTCATCGGGACTTCCGACAATTGCCGAGGTTCAACTCATTAACGTTGTTCGCAGACACTTGCCAGAAAATGCAAGTGGCCACTTTGCCGGGCCGACTCGCTTGCCCAAGCGGGAAACCATCAACCGAAGGCCCGGTAAGGCGGCCGAATCTGACCTCATAGACTTCCACACAACGGGACTTTTGACTTTCCCGGCCGCGGGTGGCCTCCACCCGGCCTCAGCCATCAGCCCTGCCTGCCTCCAGCCGCCTTCTGGTTAATGAGTTATCCAGCCTGGCACTTCGGTTGCGCCAGCGAGACCAAGTCTCGGCTTTGGTTAATGATTTGAGCCGAACCGACCTGCCCCCCGCCCCCGCGGGCTGAACTCGGGCAGGTCTGCCGATTTCCCGACTCCTTTCGGGGCCTAATCGCGTCGCGCGAGCCGCCTGGCGCGATCGGGGACCATGCCCCGGCCTCTGCCAGGCCTCGGGCAGCCGCTTTTGAAGCCCGACCAAAAACCCGAAAAATGGGCAAAAAGGGAATAAATTCCCGCCCAAAAAGGGTGAATAGTCGGTTGGGCGGCAGCCCTGGTCGGTCTCTGCAGACCTGGAGGCTCGAGACGTTTGTTTAGAAAACTCACCAAGTCTCGATTCTGCCACCTCCTACCTCTGTGCAGATACC
>NW_027252191.1:7500-10000 GCF_044704955.1 Pristiophorus japonicus | reverse complement strand
GGGAAACCATCAACCGCAGGCCCGGTAAGGCGGCCGAATCTGACCTCATAGACTTCCACACAACGGGACTTTTGACTTTCCCGGCCGCGGGTGGCCTCCACCCGGCCTCAGCCATCAGCCCTGCCTGCCTCCAGCCGCCTTCTGGTTAATGAGTTATCCAGCCTGGCACTTCGGTTGCGCCAGCGAGACCAAGTCTCGGCTTTGGTTAATGATTTGAGCCGAACCGACCTGCCCCCCGCCACCGCGGGCTGAACTCGGGCAGGTCTGCCGATTTCCCGACTCCTTTCGGGGCCTAATCGGGTCGCGCGAGCCGCCTGGCGCGATCGGGGCCCATGCCCCGGCCTCTGCCAGGCCTCGGGCAGCCGCTTTTGAAGCCCGACCAAAAACCCGAAAAATGGGCAAAAAGGGAATAAATTCCCGCCCAAAAAGGGTGAATAGTCGGTTGGGCGGCAGCCCTGGTCGGTCTCTGCAGACCTGGAGGCTCGAGACGTTTGTTTGGAAAACTCACCAAGTCTCGATTCTGCCACCTCCTACCTCTGTGCAGATACCCCGCCAACCCCCAAGGACAGAAATGACAAGTGTCAAGTTGGCGGGGCGTCGGGCCACCTGCTGCCGGCCATGAGCATCCAAATCCCCGCAAAAGGGGCATTTTCATTTCTTCATCGGGACTTCCGACAATTGCCGAGGTTCAACTCATTAACGTTGTTCGCAGACACTTGCCAGAAAATGCAAGTGGCCACTTTGCCGGGCCGACTCGCTTGCCCAAGCGGGAAACCATCAACCGAAGGCCCGGTAAGGCGGCCGAATCTGACCTCATAGACTTCCACACAACGGGACTTTTGACTTTCCCGGCCGCGGGTGGCCTCCACCCGGCCTCAGCCATCAGCCCTGCCTGCCTCCAGCCGCCTTCTGGTTAATGAGTTATCCAGCCTGGCACTTCGGTTGCGCCAGCGAGACCAAGTCTCGGCTTTGGTTAATGATTTGAGCCGAACCGACCTGCCCCCCGCCCCCGCGGGCTGAAGTCGGGCAGGTCTGCCGATTTCCCGACTCCTTTCGGGGCCTAATCGGGTCGCGCGTGCCGCCTGGCGCGATCGGGGCCCATGCCCCGGCCTCTGCCAGGCCTCGGGCAGCCGCTTTTGAAGCCCGACCAAAAACCCGAAAAATGGGCAAAAAGGGAATAAATTCCCGCCCAAAAAGGGTGAATAGTCGGTTGGGCGGCAGCCCTGGTCGGTCTCTGCAGACCTGGAGGCTCGAGACGTTTGTTTGGAAAACTCACCAAGTCTCGATTCTGCCACCTCCTACCTCTGTGCAGATACCCCGCCAACCCCCAAGGACAGAAATGACAAGTGTCAAGTTGGCGGGGCGTCGGGCCACCTGCTGCCGGCCATGAGCATCCAAATCCCCGCAAAAGGGGCATTTTCATTTCTTCATCGGGACTTCCGACAATTGCCGAGGTTCAACTCATTAACGTTGTTCGCAGACACTTGCCAGAAAATGCAAGTGGCCACTTTGCCGGGCCGACTCGCTTGCCCAAGCGGGAAACCATCAACCGAAGGCCCGGTAAGGCGGCCGAATCTGACCTCATAGACTTCCACACAACGGGACTTTTGACTTTCCCGGCCGCGGGTGGCCTCCACCCGGCCTCAGCCATCAGCCCTGCCTGCCTCCAGCCGCCTTCTGGTTAATGAGTTATCCAGCCTGGCACTTCGGTTGCGCCAGCGAGACCAAGTCTCGGCTTTGGTTAATGATTTGAGCCGAACCGACCTGCCCCCCGCCCCCGCGGGCTGAACTCGGGCAGGTCTGCCGATTTCCCGACTCCTTTCGGGGCCTAATCGCGTCGCGCGAGCCGCCTGGCGCGATCGGGGACCATGCCCCGGCCTCTGCCAGGCCTCGGGCAGCCGCTTTTGAAGCCCGACCAAAAACCCGAAAAATGGGCAAAAAGGGAATAAATTCCCGCCCAAAAAGGGTGAATAGTCGGTTGGGCGGCAGCCCTGGTCGGTCTCTGCAGACCTGGAGGCTCGAGACGTTTGTTTGGAAAACTCACCAAGTCTCGATTCTGCCACCTCCTACCTCTGTGCAGATACCCCGCCAACCCCCAAGGACAGAAATGACAAGTGTCAAGTTGGCGGGGCGTCGGGCCACCTGCTGCCGGCCATGAGCATCCAAATCCCCGCAAAAGGGGCATTTTCATTTCTTCATCGGGACTTCCGACAATTGCCGAGGTTCAACTCATTAACGTTGTTCGCAGACACTTGCCAGAAAATGCAAGTGGCCACTTTGCCGGGCCGACTCGCTTGCCCAAGCGGGAAACCATCAACCGCAGGCCCGGTAAGGCGGCCGAATCTGACCTCATAGACTTCCACACAACGGGACTTTTGACTTTCCCGGCCGCGGGTGGCCTCCACCCGGCCTCAGCCATCAGCCCTGCCTGCCTCCAGCCGCCTTCTGGTTAATGAGTTATCCAGCCTGGCACTTCGGTTGCGCCAGCGAGACCAAGTCT
>NW_027252190.1:0-29172 GCF_044704955.1 Pristiophorus japonicus | reverse complement strand
AGTCTCAGGAATGATCGCAACTCCGATGTGTTGCCGGACCTGGGCGCCCGGCGATTGCCTCCGTTTTTGATTCAGTGGGCCGGATCCCGTCTGCGGCAACGCTCCTGCCCAAAAATTCTACCTCTGGGGCCAAAAACACATACTTGGCCTTTTTCAGCCACAAGCCTACCCGGTCCAGTCGGCGTAGCACCTCCTCCAGGTTGTGGAGGTGTTCCTTGGTGTCCCGACCCGTTATAAGGATGTCGTCTTGGAATACAATTGTTCCAGGAATGGATTTGAGCAAGCTTTCCATGTTTCTCTGAAAGATAGCTGCCGCCGAACGAATGCTAAACGGACACCTGTTGTAGATAAATAATCCCTTGTGCGTCGTGATGGTGGCCAGAAGCTTGGATTCTTCAGCCAGCTCCTGAGTCATGTAGGCCGAAGTGAGGTCCAGCTTCATGAACAGCTTGCCACCTGCCAGCGTGGCAAAAAGGTCCTCCGCTCTTGGGAGCGGGTATTGGTCTTGCAGCAACACTCGGTTGATGGTGGCTTTGTAGTCGCCACAAATCCTGCTGGAGCCATCTGCTTTAAGGACAGGAACGATGGGACTTGCCCAGTCACTGAATTCAACGGCCGTAATTATGCCCTCTCTGAGTAGCCTGTCCAATTCACTTTCAATTTTCTCACGCATCACATACAGCACCGCTCTGGCTTTATGGTGCACTGGTCTGGCGTCTGGAGTGATGCGTATCGCTACTTTGGTGCCCTTAAATGTTCCGACAACGGGTTGAAACAGTGACCCGAATTTTTGTAGGATCTGTGAGCATGAACTTCACTCCACAGATGAAATGGGGTGCACATCCCCCCATTCCAATTCATCTCGGCTAGCCAACTCCTCCCCAAGAGCGCGGGGCCATTTCCTGGGACGATCCAGAGTGGCAGCCGGTTCTGTGATCCATTATGTGTTACCATCAAGTTTGCACTGCCGAGCACTGGGATGATCTCTTTGGTGTATGTCCGTAGCTGCGTGTCAATGCGTTCCAGTCTGGGCCTGCTAGCTCTGTGTGGCCATAGTCTCTCAAATTGTTGGGCGCTCATAAGTGACTGGCTAGCTCCCGTATCCAGCTCCATGTGCACCGGGATGCCATTCAATAAAACTTTCATCATCACGGGTGGCGTTTTAGTCTATGAGCTGAGGACATCAGCCACATGAACCCGCTGAACTTCAGTATCCATGGCTTTTCCCCAGGCATCATCCTGCATTGCAGACCCCTCGTCTGGTTCCTCTGTTTCACAGATTAGCCTCGCTACATACTTTTTGCACATCCTGGCCAAGTGTCCATTGACGTTACAAACCCTACAGGTATATTGCTGAAACCTGCAGATTTTCGCATGAGCTGAGATTGTTGTTAACAAAAGGACTGTTACCAGGCATTCCTCTCCGATTGCCCATTTGGTTGTTTCTAGGCACTCTGATAGTGGGTGTTAATGGTCCCATCGCGGGATGCATTGTTCCTCGTGATGGCGTGAATTGCCGATCCCCTTTGATTTGTCCCTGTTGCGTGCCCACCCTAGAGTCTGTTGCTGCCTGGGCGGTTTCGAAATTCCCTTGCCTGCCTGCGGAGTTCCGATCCGCGTTCACCATGTTAACTCCCTCGTCCATCGCCACGTTGGGACCAGGGCTGCGTGCGTAAATTAGCTTGGTCTCCTCTTCCCCTGCCATAAAGGTCTGAGCTATCAACGCCGTCCCTTTTAATGTCAAGTCCTTGGTCTCTATGAGCTTCCTGAAAGTTCCAACATGATTAATGCCCTCAATGAAGAAATCCCTTAACATCTCCCCCCTGCAGGCATCTGTGAACTTACAGAGACTGGCCAAGTACCGCAGGTCCGCAACAAAGTCCGAGATGTATTGTCTCTCCCGACGCCGATGTGCGTAGAACCGGTGCCGGGCCATGTGTACGCTACTCGCCAGCTTGAGATGTTCACTGATCAGCTGGCTGAGCTATTCAAAGGACTTGTCCGCTGGCTTTTGGGGTGCGAGCTGGTCTTTCATCAGCGCATACGTCTGTGTCCAGCAGCTGGTCAGTAGATGCGCCCTCCGTTTGTCAGCCGCTGTCTCTTCCAGCCAATCCTTCGTGACAAAGCTCTGCTGGAGTCTCTCCACGAAGTCGTCCCAGTTCTCACCGACACAGTAACGTTCCTCTGTGCTACCGATGGCCATCCTCGTAGTTCGGTGATTCCCGTTTAAGAACATAAGAACATAAGAATTAGGAACAAGAGTAGGCCATCTAGCCCCTCGAGCCTGCTCCGCCATTCAACAAGATCATGGCTGATCTGGCCGTGGACTCAGCTCCACTTACTCGCCCGCTCCCCGTAACCCTTAATTCCCTTATTGGTTAAAAATCTATCTATTTGTGATTTGAATACATTCAATGAGCTAGCCTCAACTGCTTCCTTGGGCAGAGAATTCCACAGATTCACAACCCTCTGGGAGAAGAAATTCCTTCTCAACTCAGTTCTAAATTGGCTCCCCCGTATTTTGAGGCTGTGCCCCCTAGTTCTAGTCTCCCCAACCAGTGGAAACAACCTCTCTGCCCCTATCTTGTCTATCCCTTTCATTATTTTAAATGTTTCTATAAGATCACCCCTCATCCTTCTGAACTCCAATGAGTAAAGACCCAATCTACTCAATCTATCATCATAAGGTAACCCCCTCATCTCCGGAATCAGCCTAGTGAATCATCTCTGTACCCCCTCCAAAGCTAGTATATCCTTCCTTAAGTAAGGTGACCAAAACTGCACGCAGTACTCCAGGTACGGCCTTAGCATTACCTTATACAGTTGCAGCAGGACCTCCCTGCTTTTGTACTCCATCCCTCTCGCAATGAAGGCCAACATTCCATTCGCCTTCCTGATTACCGGCTGCACCTGCAAACTAACTTTTTTTGGGATTCATGCACAAGGAACTCAAAAGAGTTTCATGCACAAGGACCTCCAGGTCCCTCTGCACCGCAGCATGTTGTAATTTCTCCCCCTTCAAATAATATTCCCTTTTACTGTTTTTTTTTTCCAAGGTGGATGACCTCACATTTTCCGACATTGTATTCCATCTGCCAAACGTTAGCCCATTTGCTTAACCTATCTAAATCTCTTTGCAGCCTCTCTGTGTCCTCTACACAACCCGCTTTCCCACTAATCTTTGTGTCATCTGCAAATTTTGTTATACTATACTCTGTCCCCTCTTCCAGGTCATCTATGTATATTGTAAACAGTTGTGGTCCCAGCACCGATCCCTGTGGCACACCACTCACCACCGATTTCCAACCCATTTATCCCGACTCTTTGCTTTCTGTTAGCCAGCCAATTCTCTATCCATGCTAATACATTTCCTCTGACTCCACGTACCTTTATCTTCTGCAGTAACCTTTTGTGTGGCACCTTATCGAATGCCTTTTGGAAATCTAAATACACCACATCTATCGGTACACCTCTATCCACCATGCTCGTTATATCCTGAAAGAATTCCAGTAAATTAGTTAAACATGAATCCATGTTGTGTCTGCTTGATTGCACTATTCCTATCTAGATGTCCCGCTATTTCTTCCTTAATGATAGCTTCAAGCATTTTCCCCACTACAGATGTTAAACTAACTGGCCTATTGTTACCTGCCTTTTGTCTGCCCCCTTTTTTAAACAGAGGCATTACATTAGCTGCTTTCCAATCCGCTGGTATCTCCCCAGAGTCCAGAGAATTTTGGTAGATTATAACGAATGCATCTGCTATAACTTCCGCCATCTCTTTTAATACTCTGGGATGCATTTCATCCGAACCAGGGGACTTGTCTACCTTGAGTCCCATTAGCCTGTCCAGCACTACCCCTTTAGTGATAGTGATTGTCTCAAGGTCCTCCCTTCCCACATTCCCGTGACCAGCAATTTTTGGCATGGTTTTTGTGTCTTCCACTGTGAAGACCGAAGCAAAATAATTGTTTAAGGTCTCAGCCATTTCCACATTTCCCATTATTAAATCCCCTTTTCATCTTCTAAGGGACCAACATTTACTTTAGTCACTCTTTTATATATCGGTAAAAGCTTTTACTATCTGTTTTTATGTTTTGCACAAGTTTACTTTCGTAATCTATCTTTCCTTTCTTTATTGCTTTCTTAGTCATTCTTTGCTGACGTTTAAAATTTTCCCAATCTTCTAGTTTCCCACTAACCTTGGCCACCTTATACGCATTGGTTTTTAATTTGATACTCTCCTTTATTTCCTTGGTTATCCATGGCTGGTTATCCCTTCTCTTAGCGCTCTTCTTTTTCACTGGAATATATTTTTTGAGCACTATGAAAGAGCTCCTTAAAAGTCCTCCACTGTTCCTCAACTGTGCCACCGTTTAGTCTGTGTTTCCAGTCCACTTTAGCCAACTCTGCCCTCATCCCACTGTAGTCTCCTGTGTTTAAGCATAGTACACTTGTTTGAGCCACTATTTCCTCACCCTCAATCTGTATTGCAAATTCAACCATACTGTGATCACTCATTCCGAGAGGATCTTTTACTTGGAGATCGTTTATTATTCCTGTCTCATTACACAAGACCAGATCTAAGATAGCTTGCTCCCTTGTAGGTTCTGTAACATACCGTTCTAAGAAACAATCCCGTATGCATTCTATGAATTCCTCCTCAAGGCTACCCCGTATGATTTCTCGTCGGCAAATGTGGTGTCCCTGCACCGTACTACAAACTCACACGAGGCATGTACTGCAGACACAGTCACTACGTGACCTTAACCTTTATTCCCAGGACCAAAGAGTGCTGACCCTAGGTGGGACCTCCCTTTTATACCTGGAAACCTAGGTGAGGAGTGTCTCCCACAAGTTCACCCCCTGAGGTCAGGGTGTGCATTTCTAGGTATATGTACAGTGTAAAGGAGTTGCATGAAGGTTACAGTTACATGAAGGTTACCGTTGCATGATGGTTACATACATGACACTGGCTGGTCCAGGTCTTAACTTGTTGAGCCATGACAGGGGTACCTTCACTCTCAAAAGCATGCAGGATTAACATTAAATCTGCCATTTGTGGCGTTTCCACCTCCAGTGTGGACAATGGCAACCGGCTCAAAGCATCGGCACAATACTCTGTGCCAGATCTGTGGCGAATATCATAATCATAGGCAGATCGTGTCAGCGCCCACCTTTGGATGTGGGATGAAGCGTTGATATTGATACCTTTGCTCTCGGAAAACAATGAAAGGAGCAGCTTGTGATCGGTCTCTAATTTGAACCTCAGACTGAACAGGTATTGATGCATCTTTTAAACACCGTACACACGCGCTAAAGCTTCTTTTTCTAACATGCTGTAGGCTCTTTCTGCTTCAGACAAACTTTTGGATGCATACGCGACAGGTTGAAGTTTCCCCAACTCATTGGCTTGTTGTAACATGCAACCAATTCCATATGACGATGCGTCACAGGCCAAAACTAAACGTTTACATGTGTCATAATGTACCAGCAGCTTGTTCGAGCAAAGCAGCTTTGTGGCTTTCTTGAAAGCTCTGTCTTGCAATGCACCCCATACCCAGTTGTTGCCATTTCTCAATAGCATGTGCAGTGGTTCAAGTAAGGTGCTCAATTTAGGTAGGAAGTTACCGAAGTAGATGAGTAGACCCAGGAACGAACGCAACTCCATCACATTCTGTGGCTTGGGTGCATTCTTGATGGCTTTGGTTTTCACGTCAGTAGGTCTGATGCCATCAGCGGCGATTTTCCTCCTGAGGAATTCAACCTCCGGTGCCATGAAGACACACTTCGAGCATTTAAGTCTGAGTCCCACTCTGTCCAAACACAGTAGAACCTTTTCCAGGTTGTTCAGATGTTCCGTGGAGCCACGACCAGTGATCAGGATGTCATGTTGGAACACGACGGTTCTGGGAATGGACTTCAGTAGACTTTCCATATTCCCCTGAAATATTGCTGCAGCCGAGTGAATTCCAAACGGGCACCTGTGGTAAATAAACAATCCTTTGTGCGTGTTAATGCACTTCAGTCTCTTCGACGTCTCGACCAACTCCTGTGTCATATAGGCCAACGTCAAGTCCAGTTTTGTGAACGACTTCCCTCCAGCTAGCAAACAAGTCATCAGCCTTTGGTAATGGGTACTGATCTTGTTTCGAAACCCTGTTGATCATAGCCTTGTAGTCTCCACAGATTCTGACTGTGCCATCACTGTTCAGCACAGGAACAATGGGGCTGGCCCATTCGTTAAATTTGACCGGTGATATGATTCCTTCATGCTGGCGTCTGTCCAGTTCAATTTCGACCTTCTCCCTCATCATATATGGCACTGCCAGAGCTTTATGATGGACGGGTCTTGCAACTGAGTCCACGTGGATCTGCACCTTGGCCCCCGTGAAGTTGCCGATGCCTGGTTGAAACAGCGAGGGGAACTTGCTCAAGACTTGGGCACATGTATCTTCCTATGACGACAGCGCCTTTATGTCATTCCAGTCACATCTGATTTTCTCCAACCAGTTCCTGCTGAGCAGCGTTGGTCTATTGCCTGGAACAATCCACAGCGGTAACTCATGAACCGCACCGTTATACGACACATTAATTTGTGCATTGCCAATCATCTTTATCAGTTCTTTGGTGTACGTGCGCAGCTTGGCGTTAACAGGGCTCAACCTGGGCCTCATAGTCTTAGTATCCCACAGCTTATTAAATGCCCTCTCGTTCATGATCGATTGACTCGCCCCCGTGTCCAGTTCCATCGATACTGGTATCCCGTTAAGCTTGATGTTAATCAAAATTGGTTTACTCTTGGTTAGGAACGAGTACAGTCTATACACTTCCTCCTCTGGCATCTCGGATTGCGTATCCGGATCCACTCTCGTCTGACTCTCATCCTCCATGTGGTGTGTCGCAGCTCTCGTACTATCTGCGAACACTTGCGCTGGAGATGCCCCACTCTCAGATAGCTTCTGCAACTACTTTGCTTAAATCGACACTGCTGGTGCCGGTGATTTTCCCCACAATGCCAACACGGAGAAGTCGGATGCATTCCCGCTGGCGGACTTTGGGTAGCCACAAGTTTCGCGAATGCAGCCGGATAGGCCCTGCCATGTGCCGCTTTGCCGAACGTCGAATCAATCGCATTTACAATACTTGCCGAGGTTTGGTTCTTCACCGCTATTTGCCTTAGACTCCTGTCCGTCATCATACATGATTGAGCAATCTGGATGACCCTTTTTAAATCCAACTCCTCCACCGCCAGAAGTTTGCGCAGGATCACCTCGTGGTTGATACCGATAACAAAGAAGTCCCGCAGCATGTCTGCCAACACCGTCCCAAACTTGCACGGTCCTGGTAGACATCTCAGGTCACCACCGAATTTCACCGCGCTCTGGCCCTCAGATTGAACATGTGTATAAAACTTGTCTCTTGAGATGCCGCCATCTGGCTTGAGGTGCTCCCGTACCAATGTACACAACTCCTCATACGTTTTCTATATTAGATCACAAGGCATGAGTAGATTCTTTATCAGACCGTCGATCTTTGAACCACACACAGTGGGAACATGACCCAGCGCCGATCTGCATCGTCGGCCCCCTTCATTTTGTTGACCACGAAGTACTGGTTCAAACGGCTCACAAAGTCTGCCCAATCTTCTCCCTCCACGAGTCGTCCAATCGTGCTCATTTTGCAAACAAAGGTTCTGGTATTCTCGTCGCCAAATGTTATGTATGCAATAAAGTTTCAAAGTGAGTACTGTTTAACTAAGCAAGGTATGACCTTGGCTGTGCTTTATTTAGTCCCAAAGTGTCTGACTCACAAAATGGCTGGCCTTTTATACCCGAGCAGCACCATGTGGCCTCCAACAATGACACCATCTGGTGGCTACAAAAAACATGTACATACATGACATTTAAGAAGCAATACCACTTATCCTGAGACATAGAAAGAAAGAAAGACTTACACTCGGTTTAACTTCTCATCCGAAAGACAGCACTTCTGACAGTGCCGCACTCTCTCAGCACTGCACTGGAGTGTCAGCCTAGACTTATGTGCTCAAGACTCTGGAGTGGGATTTTAACACACAACCTTCTGACTCAGAGGCGAATGTGCTACCACTTAGCCACATCCATCATCATCATAGGCAGTCCCTCGGAATCGAGGAAGACTTGCTTCCACTCTTAAAATGAGTCCTTAGGTGGCTGAACAGTCCAATATGAGAATCACAGTCCCTGTCACAGGTGGGACAGATAGTTGTTGAGGGAAAGGGTAGGTGGGATTGGTTTGCCGCACGTTCTTTTCGCTGCCTGTGCATGCTCTCGGCGATGAGACTCAAGGTGCTCAGCGCTCTCCCGGATTGACTTCCTCCACTTAGGGTGCTGAGCCACAGCTGACACTGTCAATAACCATTACAGACCATACCTCAATTATGCTCCAGCTCACCCTAAATAATTACCCACCTTCTTCAGACACTGATGCCTGAACACTGCCCTCCTTGATTACACTGAACTCCTGTCCTACCTCCAGGTCAGACTAATCAATCGGTCAGCAAGTGATGGGCTTAATTGGCTTCTCCAGCCTTGGCAAATAGTTAATTTCTCCCGATCCATACTAGATGGCCACAATTTTCTGTGCTGAACAATTGGAGAATTGCAATTTACTGACTCGCAAATGTTTATCCGTTCATGAAATTTTAATGCCAAAGAAGATAAATTTTAATACAGATATTAATTGCTGCAATCACCATTTACAATGCTAAAATGATTTTTAACCATGCAAGATAAAAATTAGGTGAGAAATGATGAAAAAATCTCCCTCAGATTAAATAGGCATGAGAGAGTTCACTATAGGATAGAAACAGACTTGATACGTTTTAAGTTCGTATTCAAATTGCAATGCCCTCTGATAAACGATTTCCATCTGTTCCTGCTCCCCGAGTGCTGATTTCGAAGATCCCTGACATTAAGTTCAATTGCAGATATGATTGACGTGATTCCATATTCACTACTCTCCATCCGCTCACTCTTCAATCTCCACAAGCAATTTTTATTTCCAGTTAAACCCATCTGCTTCAACAGATTGTTCCTCCCGCCTTTGTCAAGATTTGATCTAATTACTTAGCGAAACATTTTTTTTGCTTTGCTTTTACAATAGCAGTAAAAATATGTCCATCAAACTTGACTGCAGTTGAAAAACAAAGGTTGCAGGTTATTTATGAATGTTTAATAAGATTTATGAGCAATATCTTAAAACTGATGTGAAATGCTGGTAAATTATTGAAAGCTTGTCTTGTGATTAAGTGCTTTGCCCGAGGTAAGGGTTTTTTTTTGTGGATCCATTTAGGAGATTATACTGTAATCAGCTACTATGTGTTGCCTTGCTGCTGTAAGGATGGCAGTTTCCTTTCAAAAACTTCAACTCATTCTTGCTGTCATATTAGAATGTGGAACTCTCTACCACAATATGTAGTTGAGGCTGTGATATATTCTTATGACGTCACTGACAAACACATTCTGCAAGATGGCCCAGCTGTCACCATGTGACTTGACCACATGACCCTTTTATAGTATTTACATCAGTAGTTGCATTACCACAATAGCCCACTAGGTGGAGCAGTAATCCACTAGGGGCAGCTCTATTACAGAAGCGAATAGCATAGCTGCATTTAAGTGGAAGCAAATAAGTACATGAGCGAGAAAGGAATAGAAAGGCTATCCTGATACGGTTAGATGAAGAGGGGTGGGAGGAGGCTTGTGTGGAGCATTAACAGTGGCCTGGACGGGTTGGGTCGAATGGCCTGTTTCTGTGCTGTAAATACTATGTAATTCTATGTAATTCACATGGAGAAAATGATTCACATTTGCTCAGTGGTGGGTCAGGCTACATTCCTCAAAATCAATGATTTCACAGTGCTGACATCAGCTTACTGCTGAGAGGAATTCAGCAACTTTTTAAGGTTAATGATTTGTGAGCAATGAATTAAATCAATTGAGCCACAGCTTGCATTTGTTATTGTGAACGATTTCATCCACTTTACCCAGTTCTAAAAGTGTAGGTTGTTAGCGCAGTTTTTTGTTGTTGAAAAAAACACTATTGTTTTGGCGTAATGAAAGCAGCAAATGTATTTTGATATCTGAATGAGAGCAATGCTGTCAGTTTTCTAGTTTTGGATTGGTGTATAATTTGTCTTGATTTGAGCATAAAATCTAGGCTGACACTCCAGTGCAGTAGTGAGGGAGTGCTACACGGTTGGAGGGGCTGCCTTTCAGATGTAACGTTAAACTGAGGCCCCCGTCTGCCCTCTCAGGTGGAAGTAAAAATTCCCATGGCACGATTTCGCAGAAGAGCAGGGGTGTCCTGGTCAATATTTATCCCTCAACCGCTTTTTTCTCATTGCTGTTTGTGGGACCTTGCTATGCACAATTTACTGTGTTTCCTATATTACAACAGTGACTACACTTCAAAAGTACTTCATTGTCTGTAAAGCGCTTTGGGACGCCCTGAGATTGTGAAAGGTGCTATATAAATATAAGTTCCTTATTTCTATTAAGATACATTCTCGGTATCTGCCCGAATAACACCACAGGTATGTTCCGCATCGTGCTAACACACGCTCCAGCGAATCATCCCACACCTTGTTTAAAAGAATCAAGCCTCAACCTCAAACCAAGTGCAGTGTTCACTATGGTAGATATGTCACATCACAAGCCGCTTCGACAGAGAGAATCAGTTCAGAGTTGCCCGCAATCCAGAATCAAAGGTGGGGGAGCGGGACGTGGGCAGAGGAGCCGGGGAAGGGAAACTGAAGAAGGAACTTCAGATCAAGAAGGTTGAAGGCAAGCAATTGAAAAACAGATGAAAAGGGAAAGCTTTTTGTACACCCCACCACTCTGTGCAAAGTACTTTCAAAGTAATTGGCTTCCCTGGAAGTATGGAGGAATTGTTTGTTTCTCGTGAGTTGCATCAAAGACATTTCAAATTTAAATAAGTTTTCCTTTTGATGTGGTGGGAGAAATCAAACAAGCCCTCCACTTGTTGAAAGAATGATTATAATAGAACCGACTGCTTTCAACATTCACCAGGCTTCTCTGAAGCTAGGTTTAGTATTAAGTCTTGGAGAGTTGCAAAAAGTGAAGGTGCAATATTAAAGGGAAAGAAGTTGTGTGTATCACTACATGAGCCTGAGAGCAGAAGCAAGGACAAAATGCAAAGCCTTCGGCAAAGTCTACTCTGAGAGTAGGACCTCAGGATGTAGCACATGGGCACTGCATCATTGATTTTTCCCAGATAAGGTGAAGCAAAACATAGAAACATAGAAAATAGGAGCAGTAGTAGGCCATTCTGCCCTTCGAGTCTGCACCGCCATTCAATATGATCATGGCTATCTCAACACCATATTCCCGCTTTTTCCCCATACCCTTCTTAAATATATTCAGTGACTTGGCCTCCACAGCCTTCTGTGGTAGAGAATGCCACAGGTTCACCACCCTCTGCGTGAAAAAATTTCTCTTCATCTCGGTCCTAAATTTCCTACCCCATATCCTGAGACTGTGACCCCTTGTTCTAGACTTCCCAGCCAAGGGAACATCCTCCCCGCATCCAGTCTATCCAACCCAGTCAGAATTTTATACGTTTCAATGAGATCCCCTCTCATTCTTCTAAACTCTAGTGAATACAGTCCTAATCAACCCAATCTCTCCTCATACGACAATCCTGCCATCCCAGGAATCAGTCTGGTGAACCTCCGCTGCACTCCCTCTATGGCAAGTGTATCCTTTCTTAGGTAAGGAGACCAAAAGTGCACACAATACTCCAGGTGTGGTCTCACCAAGGCCCTGTATAACTGTAGTAAGACATCCTTACTCCTCTACTCAAATCCTCTTGCAATGAAGGCCAACATACCATTTGCCTTCCTAACTGCTTGCTGCACCTGCATGTTTGCTTTCAATGACTAGTGTACAAGGACACCCAGGTCCCTCTGTACATCGACACTTCCCAAGCCATCACCATTTAAATAATACTTTGTCCTTATGTTTTTCTTACCAAAGTGGATAACGTCACATTTATCCACTGCATCTGTCCACTCACTCAACCGATCTAAATCGCCTTGCAGCGTCTTTGCATCCTCCTCACAGCTCACAATCCCACCTAGTTTTGTGTCGTCAGCAAACTTGGAAATATTACATTTGGTTCCCTCATCCAAATTATTTATACATATTGTGAATAGCTGGGGCCCAAGCACTGATCCCTGTGGTACCCCACTAGTCACTGCCCGCCAACCTGAAAAAGACCCGTTTATTCCTACTCTCTGTTTCCTGTCAGTTAACCAATTTTCAATCCATGCCAATACATTACTCCCAATCCTATGCGCTTTAATTTTGCACACAAATCTCTTGTGTGGGACTTTATCAAAGGCCTCTGAAAATCCAAATACACTAAATCCACCGGTTCTCCCTTATCTATTCTATCAGTTACATCCTCAAAAAACTCCAGTAGATTTGTCAAACATGATTTTCCTTTCATAAATCCATGTTGACTTTGTTTAATCCCATTGATATTATCTAAGTGTGCCGTTATCATATTCTTTATAATAGACTCTAGCATTTTCCCTACTACTGATGTTAGGCTAATCGGTCTGTAGTTCCCCGTTTTCTCTCTCCTTCCTTTTTTAAATAGTGGGGATACATTTGCCACCCTCCAATCTGCAGGAACTGTTCCATAATCTATAGAATTTTGGAAGATGACAAGCAATGCATCCATGGCTACCTCTTTTAGTACTCTGGGATGCAGATCATCAGGCCCTGGGGAATTATCGGCCTTCGGTCCCATTAGTTTCTCCAGCACTATTTTCTTACTAATAATCATTTCCTTTAATTCCTCTTGCTTACTAGACCCTTGGTTCCCTAGCATTTCTGGGACGTTATTTGTGTCCTCTTCCGTGAATACAGAACCGAAGTATTTATTTAATTGTTCTGCCATTTCCTTGTTCCCCATTACAAATTCTCCTGCTTTTGTCTGTAAAGGGCCTGCATTTGTCTTCACTAATCTTTTTCTTTTTACGTACTTGTAGAAACTTTGGCAGTCGGTTTTTATGTTGCTTCAAACATCAGGGAAATATTCCCTATATCCAGGAAAACTTGATAAAGTCAGAAAAACCAAGGCCAGAATAGATATTGAGAAGAGGCATCTGAACATTAAAGAAACAGTGGGTTCATTTGACCTGCTTAATGACTATGAGATAAAATGGCTCATTTCTGTTTCTATAGTTTACACACTCTCTTCAGCTAATTAACTGGGGTAGAAAATCTATCTCTTCGGTGCTTCACATTCCAACCATTGCATTGATGTGAACCAGTGTTGCTTTGCACCAAAACTGCTGCTCCTCATCATCATCATAGGCAGTCCCTCGAAATCGAGGAAGACTAGCTTCCACTCTAAAAGTGGTAACTGTACAGTCCAATATGGGAATTATAGTCTCTGTCACAGGTGGGACAGACAGTGGTTGAAGGAAAGGGTGGGTGGGACTGGTTTGACTCACGCTTCTTTCGCTACCTGCGCTTGGTTTCTGCATGCACTTGGCGACGAGACTCGAGGTGCTCAGCGCCTTCCCGGATGCTCTTCCCCCACTTAAGGCGGTCTTTGGTCAGGGATTCCCAGGTGTCGGTGGGAATGTTGCCCTTTATCAAGGAGGCTTTGAGGGTGTCCTTGAAACGTTTCCTCTGCCCATCTGGGGCTCGCTTGCCGTGTAGGAGTTTGGGAGTCTTGTGTCGGGCATGTGGATAACGTGGCCCGCCCAACGGAGCTGGTTGAGCATGGTCAGTGCTTCGATGCTGAGGATGTTGGCCTGATCAAGAACACTGACTGACGTTGGTGCGTCTATCCTTCCAAGGGATTTGCAGGATCTTGCGGAGACATCATTGGTGGTATTTCTCCAGCGATTTGAGGTGTCTACTGTATATAGTCCACATCTCTGAGCCATACAGGAGGATGGGTATCACTACAGCCCTGTAGACCATAAGCTTGGTGCCAGATTTTAGGGCTTGATCTTTGAACACTTTCTTCCTCAGGCGACCGAAGGCTGCATTGGCGCACTGGAGGCGATGTTGGACCTTGGCGTCAATGTCTGCCCTTGCTGATAGTGGGCTGCCGAGGTATGGAAAATGGTCCACGTTGTCCAGGGCTGTGCCGTGGATTTTGATGACTGGGGGGGGGGGGGGGGGGCGCGGGGGGGGGGGGGGGAGGTGGGGTGGTGCCAGTGGTGTGTGGCTGGGTCAGGTTGGTGGAGGACCTTTGTCTATAGTGTAAATGTGGCCTGAATCCAGTCAGAGCCCAAACTAATACCAGAGCAAAGTAGAGCGAGATTCTTACTCCGCTTCACTCCGGAGTCAATTCGGGCCTTAACACATGATGTACTACATAAGTTTAGCATTGGTACGTAATGGAAAGCTCCACATATAGGGTTGTTTCATGGTATGCAAAATAATAACTCAACTAAAAAAGACAGGATCAAGGCAAAGATAACATTTTACTTAAATATAGGTAGATAGGAATTTCTGGATAAAAAAGTCAAATTCCATCTCGTTCACCTTCTACCATCCCAGTAGTCACCTGATACAACGATAATGGAATTGTTGATTAATCGTGGCAATCAGTCTCTATCAATTAACCTGTAACAGAGCCAGACATGAGGCGAGGAGAATCCCAGTGGTGGAGAGCTTTGCAAAGCATAGGTTGAAATTCACCTGTTCCTCCCAAACCTGCTACATTTACCACCTCATCTCTCAACTTACTCCTATCTTGTATCCCAAAATATTATTTGTTGAGAGAAATCAATCTACTTTGCATTTGAATTAATCAACAACAACAATTTTTATTTATATAGCACCTTTAACACAGTAAAACGTCCCAAGGTGCTTCACAGGAGTATTGTAAGACATAAAATTGACACCGAGCCACATAAGGAGGAATTAGGGCAGGTGACCAAAAGCTTGGTCAAAGAGGTCGGTTTTAAGGAGCGTCTTAAAGGAGGAAAGAGGTTGAGATGCAGGGAGGTTTAGGCAGGAAATTCGAGAGATTAGGGCCTCGGCAGCTGAAGGCACCGCCACCAATGGTGAGCGATTACAATCAAGGATGCTCAGGAGGGCAGAATGATAGGAGCGCAGTTATTGCAAGGCGGGAAGGGGAGTGGTGGGTGGGGATGCTAACTGCTATATCAATACTAACTGCTTACACTCATCATGACGGGCAGGAGAGGGTTGGCGGGGGGGGGGGGGGGGGGTGCGGGGAGGTAGAAAACCAGCCCACCATACCACACATGCGCTAACTGCCCTTTTTACAGCAGTGGATATCGGGGTATCCAAGTCAAGGCCAATAAGTGATCACAGGGCGTTATCCCTCCGCCCGATCGTGGCCTCTCTATCCCCCCACCTCTATTGCTGGGCCTCTCTGATCTCCCGATTGTCTCACCCACACCCACCCCGTAAATATCGGGGCCAATGCTTCAGTGACATTAGTCTCATCCATGAGACTCATTTCAGAAAGCCGGAAGCAGTCAAACTGTAAGGAGGGTGGTTTCCGGTCAGTTCCAGTAGTTTGATCATATTCTGAAAGGTATTATAGTTAATCGCAATTGTTTAAGATGTAGGCAGCACAGGACAAATTTGGGCTTAATTTTCCCCTATGCTGTATTTTGAAGAGTTACGTCTGTTTTGTTTGGGCCCGATTACGCCCCCCAAAAATTTAAAGTTACCCCTTTGTAATTTTTGAAATTGGCGCCACGCAGCCTGTCCTTTAGCTTTGGGGGGTGGAGCCTAAGGTCTGTACCAAAAAAGGAGGCCCCCCCCCCCCACCCCCCTTCCATCCACGCATGGGCGAAAAAAAAGACATTTTTTACGTGACTGGTATGGGCACGCATGCCCAGTACACCCCTCAAGGTCTGCATTCAGCCATTTATAAAGAGCCAGATGTGTGCAATAACTGTTATTCTGAGTGGAAAAAAATCGGAGCTGCATTATGCAACACGGCTCAAGGGCCAAAATTTTCTCACAGGACGAACTGGAGGCCCTGGTTACTGTAATTGAGGCCAGATGGCAAAAGCTGGACACCAGCAGAGATCAAATAAAAGTTTCACCAAAAGAAATGAAGAAACACTGGAACCAACTTGCAGAAGATTACTGTGCACTGGGGACCACTCCGAGGTCCAGAGGCCAGTGCAAAAAGAAATGGCAGGACCTTGGTCAAGCAGTTGGTGTAAGTAATATTTTCATTTATTTACTGGAATTGCAATTGTAAATGTGACCATCTGTATATGTCCCACCCAGCAGAAAGACACCCTCTCTAAAAAGTTATATTTTCATCTTTGCAGAGGAACACGACAAAAGAGAGAACTCTAATAGGAGGAGGCTCGGCAAATCTGCACCCACTGACACCTGTGGAAGAGAGGGTCGCTGCTTTGATGGATCCTACCTGGAGAAAAGCCACCACCACTGCACAAGCTGGGCCCACACTCGAGGGAGAGGGTAAGTCCTGTAAATTCCACAGTCTGGCTTTGCTAAATGTTAAGTACTGCGCAGGCTAGCCATGCTTCAGTTCACGGGGATGTCTCCGTCAGCTACGCTTCGGTTGATGCAATGTGCTATCATTCATCGTGGTCCTTCAAATGAGCCTGCTGCCTGCACTGTGTGAGCCGGCTCATGCCACCCACCCTGCCCCATCCTCTGCTGCTAACCATTTGTCTGTTCTGTTATATTTTACAGAACTTGAGGCCAACCCTGACGAGGCTGAAGCCGATGCAGAAGAAGATTCAGACATGGATGAGTCTGAAGAGGAGAACATCTTCCAATCCCACCTTCCAGACCAAGAGCATAGGGGTGAGGGGGAGGGGGAGGGGGAAGATGAAGCCCCGACTCTTGTACTCACTCTGGATGAGGTGCTGGTGCCGCCCATTGAGGTGCCAGCCCCTTTCCTGAGTGGTGCGAGTGTTGGGACATTTCATGGTTTCACACTGTCCAAGGCTGCGGGTCCCAGTGGAGTGCAGCGAGGCACACCCAGGGTGAGGAGGGGAAAGAGAGCTCGACAGCGCCCTCCTGAGGTGCAGGATGTAACGGATGTGGTTCAGATGATGGCAATGAGTGGGGAGAGCATTGACCTTACACGCTCACTCCTGGACACCATCAGTGGGGTGGGTGATGAGGTATTGGGACTGTAGGGAGAAGTAACAACACTCTCATGAGAAATGGGAACACTGTCGGTGAACTTGAGGGACGGAATATCGCAGGTAGTTAAGACGCTGTCAGGGCACATGAGGCAGGGAATGTCGGAGTGAGCTGCTGCAATAAGGGAACATGCCCAGACCCCGCGGCCATTGACGGAATCAACTGCCACTCCCACTCCAATCCCCAGACCAACCTCTGAAGAGGCCCAAGCCGGGCCTTCCACATTAGAGCCTGCCCACACCCCCGAACAAGAAGTGCACATTACCTGAGATGCTCGAAAGAAGAAGCTTGGTGCCAACCCAAGAAACGCTGTGCCACCACCTGCGGGCAGGGTGGTGGAGCCGACAAGACCAGGCGCAGCAGGCGGTCTTAGAATACGGTGGAGGAGAGATGGGTGCAGCCTTTCTTTGCTGCAGCTGTTGTTGTTATTATTGTTGTTACTGTTGTAACTGTTCTCAAATTTAAAGTTTTTTGTCAGTGATGTAAATTTACAAGTTTAAGTTTGTAAATGATCTAAAAGTTTAGAAGTGATCTTAAAGTTTGGAAATGATCTTAACTGAATAGTTTAAAGTTTGATACAAGAATATTTTTATTAAAGTTAAGTACAAACAAGTGTTAAAATTTTGAATAAAATATATTTTAAATTATAACTGAATCATTTCCATTATTTGTTCCATTATTAACACAACACAACATTACGGAACAGGTTCAAACAGTAAACATGGTCCATTTGCAATAGTTGCCGCTGAGCCTTCAGGCAGCAAAGTGTTCACGGATGATCTGCTGGTGTAAGGCTCGAGCAATCGTTAAACGGGTATGACCACCCGCCCACTTGCGCTGTTGCGCTCTGGGTTCAGGTAGTTGCATGGTTTCCTTCTCCTACTCCTGCTCATCATCTGCATCTTCCTCCTCATCATCAGCCAATCTTACCTCCGGTGGGTCTTCTACTACCAGCTGCTGTTGCCTCATGATGGCTAAGTTATGCAGCATGCAGCAGACAACAGTGAACTGACTGACAATCTCAGGGGAATATAGCAAGTAGCCTCCAGAATGGTTCAGGCATCAGAAACGCTGTTTCAAGCTGCCAATGATGCCCTCAATTATGCTGCGCGTCGCAATGTGCGACATGTTGTATTCCCGCTCAGCTTCCGTCCGGTTTACGCGTAGGGGCATCATGAGCCAGGTGGCCAGACCGTACTCTTTGTCCCCCTGCAACCAGCTCTGCCCTTCTGGCTGCTGCTGAAACATGGCAGATATAGTGCTCTCGTGTAGGATGAATGCATCATGGGTGCTCCCAGGGCATCTCGCATCAACTGCCATGATGCGATGCATGTCGTCACAGAGTGGAAGCCTTTTCTGTTTCTGCACATCTTGGAATCCTCCAAAGGTACTTGCAAGGCAATGTGGGTACAATCAATGCAGCCCTGTACCTTGGGGAAGCCAGCAATCCTGGAGAAGCCCACAGACCTGTCATGCATTGTCTGGGCGGTCATGGGGAACTTTATGTAGTCATTCCTCTGGGCATATAGTGCAGCAGTCACCTGCCGAATGCAGAAATGTGTTGCATGTTGAGAAATAGCACATATATCCCCAGTTGTAGCCTGGAATGATCCAGATGCATAAAATGAAAGTGCAGCTGTAACCTTCACTTCAACTGACAAAGTAGTCCTCCTGACGCTTCTAGGGTGCAGGTCTGCTTTTATTAACTCACAGAACTCTTTGTGGAAACACAGTCTTCTCACACAGTCTGCCTCACTCAGGTGCATGTATGAATGTCTGTCTCGATATACCCGATGTGGGTAGAGGCCTCCTGCCCATCATCCTACGTACTCTGAGGTTCCTCAGGTGATGCTGTCTAATTAACCTTCTCCTCCGCAGCACCATCATGCAGAAGGCTTGCACGAGGTATGACATTGTCAATATTGCCCCCATAATTAAACTGTAGGTTTGCAACAGCCTCTAAACAGCAGGACAAAGTACTCACACTTCTTCTTTCCTCTCTCTCTCCCAAGGTCGGTGCCCTAATATGGACCACACCCTGGTCTGCGCAGGCGCAATAGGCTTGCTTACAACGGGAAGCTAGGCATTCAAAGATAACATTTGGGGCAACGACGTGTAATGCAATTCTTGAATTTTTGATTTTTTTCAAAGTACCACCCCACCACCTCTCCTCTCCTCACCGGGCTCGAGGGTCGGAGCGTCAGTCGGCAGAATCGCTTCCTCGCCCTGACACAGGGGTTTGGGGCTCGGCTTCCCCCCCCGACCCCCACTGCCCCCAGGCTTCTTTTGAAGCCGAGCCCCGAGACCGTGTGTCTGGTCGAGGGAGTGATTCATCTGGCCGACGCTCCGGCCCTTGAGCCCGGTGAGGAGATGTTCAGTGGTGACATGGTACTTTGAAAAAAATCAAAAATTAAAGAATTGCATTACACTTCCAATTTCTCCCTTTTGATTTTGAAAAAATTAAGATTTATGATGCATATTCTCTGCCGTCTTCACTCCCTCCAAAATTTTGGCTGCAAACAATGGTGTCTTTCTGCCCTGATTTTGTAATGTGTGCTGGTTTTTGTTAAGTGCCCAGAAGGTTTTTTTGGGAGTGGTCACATACGCCGTCGTAGAAAAAATGTAAGTTGGCCAAACTTGCTTAAATCTCAAAAACTGGTGCAGATATCAGGTTATGCCCCCATGATGTAAAAAAAATCGTAGCCTAAAAAAATCGTACCTAAGTGAATTATGCTGGCGCAGAAACTTTGGGGAAACTTGGAGATTTTTATTTACTCCAAAAAAAATGCATGCAAAAAAACGGCGCAGATAATTGGGGGAAATTGAACCCATAGTGTTCTGTGGCAAGACACGGGTTTGTACCCTTGGCCCTTACCCAATCCTGCTTCTGCCTCTTTGATGTTTTCCGAACCACATTAATGGAGGCCTGATATCCAGGGAAAAGATGAAGACAAAAAACACAGTTGAACATTAAATAAAATGGAAAAATGATGCGGGATTCAACATCACTTTGTTTCTGAGAGGAAACAGATTGAGTGTGCAGCAAACAGGAAATAGAAAAACAGCGTGCAAGAATGAGGCAAAGAAAAAGAGAGCCTGAAAATGGAATATAGAAAAATTGTAGCTGTTGGCATCAAAGTTAATCACACAGAAATGGAGACCCGAGTACTGATTTTTAATACTTATCTAACACGCCATTGCTCTAACTGTTATGATACTAAGTCCTGCTAAATTGTACCTGTTATATATGTAAACTTGTATATACCTTGTACAGCCACCAGAGGGCTCATCCCCTGGAGTCCCAAGGGATCCCACAATCCCTTGGGAGCACAGGTGCTTAAGGAGGCCTCACAGGCTGGAGAGGCACTCTGGGTTCCTGCAATAAAAGACTACGGTCACACTTTCCTTTGAGCTCACAGTATCCAGTCAGACTCTCTTCATACTTAACAATTCGTGACACGATACAGATAACGAACCCAACGATGCAGTGGGCATCCTGGAGAAATTCTCGCAGGGAGATGATTGGGAAACCTCCGTGGAGCGACTCGACCAATACTTCGTGGCCAACGAGCTGGAAGGAGAAGCAAATGCTTCCAAACGAAGGGTGATTCTCCTCACCGCCTGCTGGGCACCAACGGATGGCTTCATGAAAAATCTGCTTGCTCCAGCGAAACCCACAGAGAGATTGTATGATGATATGTGCACTCTGGTCCGGGAGCATCTGAACCCGACGGAAAGCGTTTTGATGGCGAGGTACCGGTTCTACACCTACAAAAGGTCTGAAGGCCAGGAAGTGGTGAGTTATGTCGCTGAGCTGAGACGCCTTGCAGGACATTGTGAATTTGAAGGACATTTGGAGCACAGCTCAGAGACTTTTTCGTACTTGGCATTGGCCTTGAAGCAATACTTGGCTGTAGAGACCTCAACCTTGAGTAAGGCCATAGCGATAGCTCAAGTGTTCATTGCCACCAATGATAATACTAAGCAAATTTCTCAGCACACGAGTGCTGCTACAAATACTGTGAACAAAATGATGTTGTTTTCAAATCACAACATAGAGGGCAGGCCCCACATGCCTGCAGCTCCACGTCCGCAGATGTCTCAAGAGTCCACCATCAAGGGTGATGAATGCAAGGCCATTAACACCTTGTTGGTGCTGCGGGGGCGATCATCATTTCCATTCATGCCGCTTCAAAGGGTATGTTTGCAAGGGCTGTGGAACAATGGGACATCTCCAACGTATGTGCAGGTGAGCTGCTAATCCTGTTAATCCTGCAAATCACCATGTTGCAGAGGAGGACAGATCCACGGCGGATCATGACAAACCAGAGCCTCAGACCGAGGAGGCAGAGGTATATGGGGTGCATACACTTACCACTAAGTGTCCCCTGATAATGCTGAAAGTTGAACTAAATGGATTCCCGGTGTCAATGGAGTTGGACATGGGCGCGAGCCAGTCCATTATGAGCAAAAAGACTTTCGAGAAATAGTGGTGCAGCAAGGCCTCAAGGCCAGTCTTGACTCCAATTCGCAAGAAACTGAGAACTTACACAAATGAACTGATTCCTGTAATCGGCAATGCTACTGTAAAGGTCTCCTACGATGGAGCGGTGCACAAGCTACCACTCTGGGTGGTACCGGGCGATAGTCCCACGCTGCTTGACAGGAGCTGGCTGGGAAAGATACGTTGGAACTGGGACGACGTCTGAGCGCTCTTGTCTGCTGATAACACTTCATGTGCCCAGGTCTTAAATAAGTTCCCCTCACTGTTTGAACCAGGCATCAGGGACTTCCAAGGAGCAAAAGTGCAGATCCACCTAATTCCAGGTGCGACCCATCCATCACAAGACAAGAGCAGTACCATACATGATGAGAGAACGGGTAGAGATCGAGCTAGACCAGCTGCAAAGAGAGGGCATAATTTCGCCGATCGAATTCAACAAATGGGCCAGTCCAATCGTCCTAGTCCTCGAGGGAGATGGCACTGTCAGAATCTGTGGTGATTACAAAGTAACTATCAATTGTTTCTCCCTGCAGGATCAATACCCACTACCAAAGTCTGACGACCTTTTTGCTACTCTGGCAGGAGGAAAGACGTTCACGAAGCTGGACTTGACCTCAGCCTACATGACGCAGGAGCTGGAGGAATCATCGAAGGGCCTCACCTGCATCAACACACACAAAGGTCTCTGCATTTATAACAGATGCCCATTTAGAATTCGATCAGTGGCGGCGATATTCCAGAGAAACATGGAAAGCTTACTGAAGTCGGTCCCGTGCACGGTGGTCTTCCAGGACGACATCTTGGGACACAGGTTACAGGTTGGGACACAGTTGAGCATCTGCAGAACCCGGAGGAGGTTCTCAATCGACTCAACCGCGTAGGGCTCAGGTTAAAATGCTCCAAGTGTGATTTCCTGGGGCTTGAAGTGGTGTTTCTGGGGAGGAGAATCGTGGTGGATGGCATCGGGCCCACTGATTCGAAGACGGAGGCAATCGAGAACGCACCGAGGCCACAGAATGTGACGGAACTGCGGTCGTTTCTCGGACTCCTGAACTACTTTGATAACTTCTTACTGGGTCTCAGCACACTCTTAGATCCATTGCACGCCTTACTGTGTAAAGTAGACGAATGGGTTTGGGGCAAAAGCCAAGAAAATGCCTTTGTAAAAGCTAGAAAATTGTTATGCTTAAACAAATCGCTTGTGTTGTATGATCCATGTAGGCGTTTGGTACTAGCATGTGATGCGTCGTCGTACGGCGTGTGTATTGCAACAAGCTAATGAATCTGGGAAATTGCAACCGGTTACTTATGCATCCAGAAGTCTGCCTAAGGCTGAGAGAGCCTACAGTATGATTGAAAAAGAAGCATTAGCGTGTGTCTATGGGGTAAATAAAATGCATCAATATCTTTTTGGGCTGAAATTTGAATTGGAAACTGACCCTAAGCCACGAATATCCCTGTTTTCCGAGAGTAAGGGGATCAATACTAATGCATCGGCCCACATCCAAAGATGGGCGCTCACGTTGTCCGCATACAACTATGCCATCCTCCACAGACCAGGCACAGAAAACTGCGCCAATGCTCTCAGTAGGCTGCTATTGCCCACCACGGGGTTGGAAATGGCGCAGCCCGCAGATTTAGTCATGGTTATGGAAGCATTTGAGAGTGAGTAATTACAGCCTGACAGATTAGAACCTGGACGAGCCAGGAATCCTTGCTGTCCCTAGTTAAAAATTGTGTGTTTCATGGGAGCTGGTCCAGTGTTCCAGTGGAAATGCAGGAAGAGATAAAGCCGTACCAGCGCACAAAGATGAAATGTCTATACAGGCAGACTGCCTTCTGTGGGGAAATCAGGTAGTGGTCCCCAAGAAGGGCAGAGACACCTTCATCAATGACCTCCACAGTACCCACCCAGGCATCGTAATGATGAAAGCGATAGCCAGATCCTACGTGTGGTGGCCCGGTGTCGATGCGGACTTAGAGTTCTGCGTGCGCAGAAATAACACATGCTCGCAGTTAAGCAATGCACCCAGGGAGGCGCCACTAAGTTTAAGGTCTTGGCCCTCCAAACCATGGTCTACGGTCCATGAAAGACTATGCAGGCCCGTTCGTGGGTAAAATGTTCCTTGTGGTTGTAGATGCGTACTCCAAATGTATTGAATGTGAGATAATATCGACAAGCACGTCCGCTGTCACCACTGAAAGCCTGCGGGCCATGTTTGCCACGCACGGACTACCTGATGTCCTTGTGAGCGACAACGGGCCATGTTTTACGAGTGCCGAGTTCAAAGAATTCATGACCCGTAACGGGATCAAACATGTTACATTTGTCCCGTTCAAACCAGCATCCAATGGTCAGGCAGAGAGAGCAGTGCAAACCATCAAGCAAGGCTTGAAGAAGATAACTGAAGGCTCACTGCAGACTCGCCTATCCCGAGCTCTGCTTAGCTACCCCACTCGCTCACTGGGATCCCACCTGCTGAACTGCTCATGAAAGGGCACTCAAGACAAGGCTCTCGTTAGTTCACCCATGAACAGGTAGAGAGCAGGCGGCTTCAACAAAGTACATACCATGATAGCGCAAATGTGTCATGCGAAATTGAAATCAATGATCCTGCATTTGTATTGAATTATGGACAAGGCCCCAAGTGGCTTCCCGGCACCATTGTGGCCAAAGAGGGGAGCAGGATGTTTCGGGTCAAACTTTCAAATGGACTCATTCATCGGAAACACTTGGACCAAATCAAACTCAGATTCACGGACTATCCTGAGCAATCCACTTTGGACCCCACCTTCTTTTGACCCCACCTTCTTTGCCCCCCAACATACACACCAGTAGCAACCGACACTGCGGTTGGCCACGAAGCAGAACGAAGCACCATCCGCAGCAGCCCAGCAGGACTCACCACACCAGGCAGCCCAGCAAGGCCAGCTGCACAGCAGCTCAGCGAGGACCCAACAGACGATTCACCAATACCAGCAATTGCACCGAGACGATCAACCAGGGAATGAAGGGCCCCAGATCGACTCACCTTGTAAATAGTTACACTGTTGACTTTGGGGGGTGGGGGGGGAGTGTTGTTATATATGTAAACTTGTATATACTTTGTACAGCCACAATCCCTTGGGAGCACAGGTACTTAAGGAGGCCTCACAGGCTGGAGAGGCGCTCTGGAGACCTACAATAAAAGACTACGGTCACACTTTACTTTGAGCTCACAGTATCCAGTCAGACTCTTCATACTTAACAGTAGCAAATCAAAGTAATATTTAATTTATGTTCTGGTGTCCTTGTAATGAAGGATACATGACTGCAAATGAGTATTTAATGCACCTAACTCACACCCAAGTCCCGTTCACCCATAACCCTGTACTCATTGACCTATATTGGCTCCCGATCCATCAACACTTCAATTTTAAAATTCTCAACCATGTGTTCAAATCCTTCCCTGGCCTCACCCCTCTCTATCTCTGTAACCTCCTCCAGCCCTACAACACTTTAAGATCTCTGCATTCCTCCAACTTAGACCTCTTTTGCATCCCCTACTTCTTTTGCCCCAACATTACAGTCGTGTTTTCAGCCATCTGGATCCTAAGCTCTGGAATTCTCTCCCCAAACCGCTTTGCCTCTCCACCTCTCTCCTCCTTTAAGATGCTGCTTAAAACCTATCCCTTTGACCAAGGTTTTGGTCACTTGACCTAATGGTTCCTTTGGCTCGGTTACAATTTTCTGTCTGATTATGGTTCTGTGAAGGACCCTGGGTCATTTTACTACGTTAAAGCTACTAGATAAATGCAAGTTGTTGTTGTTGAACCTAAGTGCAAGCAGTCTGAGCATTCATTACACCAAAGAAAGAGTCTGGGTCTGCTCTTTGGAAACCTAATGCAAATTCTTCAGGCATTTATGCTCTTGACAGCTTCCAGGGCCAGTTCCATGAGATGCTGATCCCGATTACTATTGCTGCTGATTACACGCTTTTCCAAAAAAAACATTGACATTTTATTCAATAATATTGACCCAGAATTTGCTGGAGCAGGCCATCTTATGGTATGCACTGTGAGTTGGATTTTGTTCCTCACCCTTCAGCTCCAATTAATTTTGCAAATTGCTGCAAGAGCGAATTGATAATGGCACATCTGGGACCTTGGTGAATGATGGGACCATTAACCAATGAGATTTAGGGATTTGAATTGTTAGCAAATCTCTGAAGTGGTAGCTTGGACATCTGATTATTTAAACAAACCATATTAAATTATCATCTAAAAATGTGTAGTTCTAAGGTGTTTTGCCTATGGAACATGATACATTGGGCCGGAATTTGCGGCCCTACAGGTTCGTACGAGGTGTGCCCCTGGTGTAGAGGTGTGCCCGTGGTGTACGAGGTGTGCCTGTGGTGTATGAGGTGTGCCCGTGGTGTATGAGGTGTGCCCGTGGTGTACAAGGTGTGCCCGTGGTGTACGAGGTGTGCCCGTGGTGTATGAGGTTGCCCGTGGTGTATGAGGTGTGCCCGTGGTGTATGAGGTGTGCCCGTGGTGTATGAGGTGTGCCCATGGTGTATGAGGTGTACCCGTGGTGTACGAGGTGTGCCCGTGGTATACGAGTTGTACCCGTGGTGTATGAGGTGTGCCCGTGGTGTACAAGATGTGCCCGTGGTGTATGAGGTGTGCCCGTGGTGTACAATGTGTGCCCGTGGTGTACGAGGTGTGCCCAAGGTGTATGAGGTGTGCCCATGGTGTACAAGGTGTGCTCGTGTTGTATGAGATGTGCCTGTGATGTACAAGGTGTGCCCGTGGTGTATGAGGTGTGCCCATGGTGTCGGATGTGCGCCCGTGGTGTATGAGGTGTGCCGTGGTGTATGAGGTGTGCCCATGGTGTAGGATGTGTGCCCGTGGTATATGCGGTGTGCCGTGGTGTATGAGGTGTGCCCATGGTGTACGAGATGTGCCCATGGTGTAGGATGTGTGCCCGTGGTGTATGAGGTGTGCCGTGGTGTATGAAGTGTGCCCATGGTGTACGAGGTATGCCCATGGTATATGAGGTGTGCCCGTGGTGTATGAGGTGTGCCCGTACCCGTAGGGGGCACGCAAGTCTGAGTTTAGGCATGCGCTGCACATGGGCTAAGACCCGGAACTTGCAAACTGACAAGAATTCTCTTGACAGATCCACCGCATCCCCGGGAAAAGGGCCTCCGCGGGCGTAGAGTTGGGCTAGTCGCCCAGCGAATGCCCTTCCAATTCTCTCGCTGGGGTAAGGCTTGCTTTTACCAGCGTAAAAGTTTTAAAAAACAGAAAAATAAAATGTTATCAATAATTTACACATTTAAAAACCTGTGAAATAAGGTAAGTTTATTTTTAGCCCCTTTAAAACATGTACATTTATTTTTCAACAAATTATATTTTTGTTTTAAATATGTAATTAAATGCCATTTTAATTAATTTTAAATATGTGATTTAAAAAATATATATATTTGATGTGTAGATTTATTTTGGGGGGTATTCCTATTCACTGCTTTTGGGGTTTCCTTACATACAAAATCCCGACAAGTGTGAATGGGCATCCCCCTCTGTCATTCGTCAGCCTGGCCCAAATGATCCCAGGGGCGCTCATGAACTACACGCGCCCCTGAGATACGTGGGCCTCAACCCGCGGGAACCCGGAGAGGCCCAGGACCGCGAGTCTCCGTACCTCCTGGACGACCAGGTACGCGGGCATTTTATTTGCGATCGGAGGCATTTCCCGCGGGAAGCCTCTGACCGCAAATTCAGGGCTATTAACATGTGAATAAAATAGCCTCCTGCCTTTGGCTCACATTGCTTTTTTATTTCTTAAATTCAGGAACCAAAGGCAGCTTCTGCCTGCATTCAAAAGCTATATATTTTATAGCAATTCACAACAAATCAAATTTGAAGATCTCTTTTCCCTGCTGATTATGAACATTTCTTGCTTTGCCAGTCAGTTACTAGCCTACGTGTTCACAGTCAGTGACATTCACGTTCAGTATGTGCTCTCTTTGTTAGCTTTCAGTTCTATCATTTAGTTCTCTTTCTTGTGCATTTTCTTTCTCTGTGAATGATTTCCCCAGTTTAGTTTGCATCCTGGTTGTGTGCTTTATGTAGCATGTGCAGAAACATTATTAATTACTGACTGGTTTCAGAGTGGAAGGCCATTAGAAACATAAATTACTCCATTAACAGGTTCTTGACGCTGTGAAATAGCAACCTTAACTTTCTGCAGTGAGATTAATTTGTATTTACAGTGCAAATGCAGCAATCTCTTGAACTCATGGGACTGTTGATGGCGAGATCCGGGTTTTGCAGGGTTAACAGTGGAGATTAACAGGTTAACAGCAAATCATCCAGCAATTTGTGGCTATTCGCAATTCACGGCTTATCACTTCCTCACCTCAAATGGCGGGGTTATTTCTGCACTAAGAATAACATATGCAGTAAACTCAATGGGCCATAATTTGCAGCCCCTACGGGTGCGTACGAGGTGTGCCTGTGCCTGCAGGGACCGCGCAAGCTCCAGATTTAGGCCGCACATGGGCTAAAACCTGGAACTTGAGATCTATCAAGAATTCTCTTGACAAATCCACCACTTCCCCAGCAAAAGGGCCTCTGCGGGCGGAGAGTTGGACTATTTACCCAACTTCTGCCCAGCGAAGGCCCGTGAAATTCTATGGCCTGCTTTTACCAGTGTAAGAGTTTTAAAAAACAGAAAAATAAAATGCTATCAATCATTTATACATTAACAACCCTGTGCAATAAAGTAAGTTTATTTTTAGCCCCGTTAAAATATGTAAATTTATTTTTCAAAATGTTACATTTTTCTTTTAAATATTTAATTAAATGCCATTTTAATTAATGTTATATATCTCATGTTTTTAAATTTTTTTTTGATGTGTAGAGGTATTTTTTATGTGATCCTCATTCATACTTATGGGAATTCCGTACATACATAATCCTCATAAGTGTGAATGAGGATTCCCTTCTTTGATTGGTTGGGCAAGCCCACGTGGTCCCAGGGGTGCTTGCGAACCACATATGCCCCTGAGACACGTGGGCTTCTATGCAGGCCAAAGCATAGAGGCCCAGGAGCGCAGGTGTCCGAACCTCTGGGATCATCAGGTAAGTTCATAGATTTTTTGCAGGTCGGAGGCAGTAAACTCAATGGCCATTCCCCTTGCCAGCCCCATTGTTATTTTTGCAGCAGCATTTTGACTAATAATAACATATTTTAGAAATATTCTGATTTTCATAACCAATTATTTCAACCAGCATTTGGTGCAGGTAGGAATAGATCCAATAGCCGCTCCCAACTTGGATTAATGTATTTACTCCTAAAATTCCCAGAGATGGCTTTAAGCTAATGCGCCACTTCCACTGGAAGACTTATTTAGTAAATGCACTGAAAGGATTGTAGGAGAGCTGCAATCCAATCAAAGGAGTTCATTCCTTCTC
>NW_027252189.1:0-29181 GCF_044704955.1 Pristiophorus japonicus | reverse complement strand
TGTGTGAGGCAGAGTGTGTGTGTGAGGCAGAGTGTTTGTGAGGCAGAGTGTGTGTGTGAGGGAGAGTGTGTGTGTGAGGGAGAGTGTGTGTGTGAGGCAGTGTGTGTGTGACGGAGAGTGTGTGTGTGAGGCAGAGTGTGTGTGTGAGGGAGAGGGTGTGTGTGAGGGAGAGTGTGTGTGTGAGGGAGAACGTGTGTGTGAGGCAGAGTGTGTGTGTGAGGGAGAGTGTGTGTGTGAGGGAGAGTGTGTGTGTGAGGGAGAGTGTGTGTGTGAGGGAGAGTTTGTGTGTGAGGGAGAATGTGTGTGTGTGTGTGTGAGGGGAGCGTGTGTGTGAGGCAGAGTGTGTGTGTGAGGGAGAGAGTGTGTGTGAGGGAAAGTGTGTGTGTGAGGCAGAGTGTGTGTGTGAGGGAGAGTGTGTGTGTGAGGGAGAGAGTGTGTGTGAGGCAGAGTGTGTGTGTGAGGGAGAGAGTGTGTGTGAGGGAGAGTGTGTGAGTGAGGCAGAGTTTGTGTGTGAGGGAGAGTGTGTGTGTGAGGGAGAGTGTGTGTGTGAGGGAGAGTGTGTGTGTGAGGCAGAGTGTGTGTGTGAGGGAGAGTGTGTGTGTGAGGGAGAGTGTGTGTGTGAGGCAGAGTGTGTGTGTGAGGGAGAGTGTGTGTGAGGAGAGTGTGTGTGTGAGGCAGAGTGTGTGTGTGAGGCAGAGTGTGTGTGTGAGGGAGAGTGTGTGTGTGAGGCAGAGTTTGTGTGTGAGGCAGAGTGTGTGTGTGAGGGAGAGTGTGTGTGTGAGGGAGAGTGTGTGTGTGAGGCAGAGTTTTGTGTGTGAGGGAGAGTGTGTGTGTGAGGGAGAGTGTGTGTGTGAGGGAGAGTGTGTGTGTGAGGGAGAGTGTGTGTGTGAGGGAGAGTGTGTGTGTGAGGCAGAGTGTGTGTGTGAGGCAGAGTGTGTGTGTGAGGGAGAGTGTGTGTGTGAGGGAGAGTGTGTGTGTGTGAGGGAGGGTGTGAGTGTGAGGGAGAGTGTGTGTGTGAGGCAGAGTTTGTGTGTGAGGGAGAGTGTGTGTGTGAGGGAGAGTGTGTGTGTGAGGGAGAGAGTGTGTGTGAGGGAGAGAGTGTGTGTGAGGGAGAGTGTGTGTGTGAGGCAGAGTGTGTGTGTGAGGGAGAGTGTGTGTGTGAGGCAGAGTGTGTGTGTGAGGGAGCGTGTGTGTGTGAGGGAGAGTGTGTGTGTGAGGGAGAGGGTGTGCGTGAGGGAGAGTGTGTGTGTGAGGCAGAGTGTGTGTGTGAGGGAGAGCGTGTGTGTGAGGGAGAGGGTGTGTGTGAGGGAGAGTGTGTGTGTGAGGGAGAACGTGTGTGTGTGAGGGAGAGTGTGTGTGTGAGGCAGAGTGTGTGTGTGAGGGAGAGTGTGTGTGTGAGGGAGAGTGTGTGTGTGAGGCAGAGTGTGTGTGTGAGGCAGAGTGTGTGTGTGAGGGAGAGAGTGTGTGTGAGGGAGGGTGTGTGTGTGAGGCAGAGTTTGTGTGTGAGGGAGAGTGTGTGTGTGAGGGAGAGTGTGTGTGTGAGGGAGAGCGTGTGTGTGAGGCAGAGTGTGTGTGTGAGGCAGAGTGTGTGTGTGAGGGAGAGAGTGTGTGTGAGGGAGGGTGTGTGTGTGAGGCAGAGTTTGTGTGTGAGGGAGAGTGTGTGTGTGAGGGAGAGTGTGTGTGTGAGGGAGAGAGTGTGTGTGAGGCAGAGTTTGTGTGTGAGGGAGAGTGTGTGTGTGAGGGAGAGTGTGTGTGTGAGGGAGAGAGTGTGTGTGAGGGAGGGTGTGAGTGTGAGGGAGAGTGTGTGTGTGAGGGAGAGTGTGTGTGTGAGGGAGAGAGTGTGTGTGAGGGAGAGAGTGTGTGTGAGGGAGGGTGTGAGTGTGAGGGAGAGTGTGTGTGTGAGGCAGAGTTTGTGTGTGAGGGAGAGTGTGTGTGTGAGGGAGAGTGTGTGTGTGAGGGAGAGAGAGTGTGTGAGGGAGGGGGAGGGTGTGAGTGTGAGGGAGAGTGTGTGTGTGAGGCAGAGTGTGTGTGTGAGGGAGAGTGTGTGTGTGAGGCAGAGTGTGTGTGTGAGGCAGAGTGTTTGTGAGGCAGAGTGTGTGTGTGAGGGAGAGTGTGTGTGTGAGGGAGAGTGTGTGTGTGAGGCAGTGTGTGTGTGACGGAGAGTGTGTGTGTGAGGCAGAGTGTGTGTGTGAGGGAGAGGGTGTGTGTGAGGGAGAGTGTGTGTGTGAGGGAGAACGTGTGTGTGAGGCAGAGTGTGTGTGTGAGGGAGAGTGTGTGTGTGAGGGAGAGTGTGTGTGTGAGGGAGAGTGTGTGTGTGAGGGAGAGTTTGTGTGTGAGGGAGAATGTGTGTGTGTGTGTGTGAGGGGGAGCGTGTGTGTGAGGCAGAGTGTGTGTGTGAGGGAGAGAGTGTGTGTGAGGGAAAGTGTGTGTGTGAGGCAGAGTGTGTGTGTGAGGGAGAGTGTGTGTGTGAGGGAGAGAGTGTGTGTGAGGCAGAGTGTGTGTGTGAGGGAGAGAGTGTGTGTGAGGGAGAGTGTGTGAGTGAGGCAGAGTTTGTGTGTGAGGGAGAGTGTGTGTGTGAGGGAGAGTGTGTGTGTGAGGGAGAGTGTGTGTGTGAGGCAGAGTGTGTGTGTGAGGGAGAGTGTGTGTGTGAGGGAGAGTGTGTGTGTGAGGCAGAGTGTGTGTGTGAGGTGAGGGAGAGTGTGTGTGTGAGGCAGAGTTTGTGTGTGAGGCAGAGTGTGTGTGTGAGGCAGAGTGTGTGTGTGAGGGAGAGTGTGTGTGTGAGGCAGAGTTTGTGTGTGAGGCAGAGTGTGTGTGTGAGGGAGAGTGTGTGTGTGAGGGAGAGTGTGTGAGTGAGGCAGAGTTTGTGTGTGAGGGAGAGTGTGTGTGTGAGGGAGAGTGTGTGTGTGAGGGAGAGTGTGTGTGTGAGGCAGAGTGTGTGTGTGAGGGAGAGAGTGTGTGTGAGGGAGAGTGTGTGTGTGAGGGAGAGAGTGTGTGTGAGGGAGAGTGTGTGTGTGAGGGAGAGTGTGTGTGTGAGGGAGAGTGTGTGTGTGAGGCAGAGTGTGTGTGTGAGGCAGAGTGTGTGTGTGAGGCAGAGTGTGTGTGAGGCAGAGTTTGTGTGTGAGGGAGAGTGTGTGAGTGAGGCAGAGTTTGTGTGTGAGGGAGAGTGTGTGTGTGAGGGAGAGTGTGTGTGTGTGAGGGAGAGTGTGTGTGTGAGGCAGAGTGTGTGTGTGAGGGAGAGTGTGTGTGTGAGGAGAGTGTGTGTGTGAGGGAGAGAGTGTGTGTGAGGGAGGGTGTGAGTGTGAGGGAGAGTGTGTGTGTGAGGGAGAGTGTGTGTGTGAGGAGAGAGTGTGTGTGAGGGAGAGAGTGTGTGTGAGGGAGGGTGTGAGTGTGAGGGAGAGTGTGTGTGTGAGGCAGAGTTTGTGTGTGAGGGGAGAGTGTGTGTGTGAGGGAGAGTGTGTGTGTGAGGGAGAGAGAGTGTGTGAGGGAGGGGGAGGGTGTGAGTGTGAGGGAGAGTGTGTGTGTGAGGCAGAGTGTGTGTGAGGGAGAGTGTGTGTGTGAGGCAGAGTGTGTGTGTGAGGCAGAGTGTTTGTGAGGCAGAGTGTGTGTGTGAGGGAGAGTGTGTGTGTGAGGGAGAGTGTGTGTGTGAGGCAGTGTGTGTGTGACGGAGAGTGTGTGTGTGAGGCAGAGTGTGTGTGTGAGGGAGAGGGTGTGTGTGAGGGAGAGTGTGTGTGTGAGGGAGAACGTGTGTGTGAGGCAGAGTGTGTGTGTGAGGGAGAGTGTGTGTGTGAGGGAGAGTGTGTGTGTGAGGGAGAGTGTGTGTGTGAGGGAGAGTTTGTGTGTGAGGGAGAATGTGTGTGTGTGTGTGAGGGGGAGCGTGTGTGTGAGGGAGAGTGTGTGAGTGAGGCAGAGTTTGTGTGTGAGGGAGAGTGTGTGTGTGAGGGAGAGTGTGTGTGTGAGGGAGAGTGTGTGTGTGAGGCAGAGTGTGTGTGTGAGGGAGAGTGTGTGTGTGAGGGAGAGTGTGTGTGTGAGGCAGAGTGTGTGTGTGAGGGAGAGTGTGTGTGTGAGGCAGAGTTTGTGTGTGAGGCAGAGTGTGTGTGTGAGGCAGAGTGTGTGTGTGAGGGAGAGAGTGTGTGTGAGGGAAAGTGTGTGTGTGAGGCAGAGTGTGTGTGTGAGGGAGAGTGTGTGTGTGAGGGAAAGTGTGTGTGTGAGGCAGAGTGTGTGTGTGAGGGAGAGTGTGTGTGTGAGGGAGAGAGTGTGTGTGAGGCAGAGTGTGTGTGTGAGGGAGAAAGTGTGTGTGAGGGAGAGTGTGTGAGTGAGGCAGAGTTTGTGTGTGAGGGAGAGTGTGTGTGTGAGGGAGAGTGTGTGTGTGAGGGAGAGTGTGTGTGTGAGGCAGAGTGTGTGTGTGAGGGAGAGTGTGTGTGTGAGGGAGAGTGTGTGTGTGAGGCAGAGTGTGTGTGTGAGGGAGAGTGTGTGTGTGAGGCAGAGTTTGTGTGTGAGGCAGAGTGTGTGTGTGAGGCAGAGTGTGTGTGTGAGGGAGAGTGTGTGTGTGAGGCAGAGTTTGTGTGTGAGGCAGAGTGTGTGTGTGAGGGAGAGTGTGTGTGTGAGGGAGAGTGTGTGAGTGAGGCAGAGTTTGTGTGTGAGGGAGAGTGTGTGTGTGAGGGAGAGTGTGTGTGTGAGGGAGAGTGTGTGTGTGAGGCAGAGTGTGTGTGTGAGGGAGAGAGTGTGTGTGAGGGAGAGTGTGTGTGTGAGGGAGAGAGTGTGTGTGAGGGAGAGTGTGTGTGTGAGGGAGAGTGTGTGTGTGAGGGAGAGTGTGTGTGTGAGGCAGAGTGTGTGTGTGAGGCAGAGTGTGTGTGTGTGAGGCAGAGTGTGTGTGTGAGGCAGAGTTTGTGTGTGAGGGAGAGTGTGTGAGTGAGGCAGAGTTTGTGTGTGAGGGAGAGTGTGTGTGTGAGGGAGAGTGTGTGTGTGAGGGAGAGTGTGTGTGTGTGAGGGAGAGTGTGTGTGTGAGGCAGAGTTTGTGTGTGAGGGAGAGTGTGTGTGTGAGGCAGAGTGTGTGTGTGAGGCAGAGTGTGAGTGTGAGGGAGAGTGTGTGTGTGAGGCAGAGTTTGTGTGTGAGGGATAGTGTGTGTGTGAGGGAGAGTGTGTGTGTGAGGGAGAGAGTGTGTGTGAGGGAGGGTGTGAGTGTGAGGGAGAGTGTGTGTGTGAGGCAGAGTGTGTGTGTGAGGGAGAGTGTGTGTGTGAGGGAGAGTGTGTGTGTGAGGGAGAGTGTGTGTGAGGCAGAGTGTGTGTGTGAGGGAGAGTGTGTGTGTGAGGCAGAGTGTGTGTGTGAGGGAGAGTGTGTGTGTGAGGGAGAGTGTGTGTGTGAGGGAGAGAGTGTGTGTGAGGGAGAGCGTGTGTGTGAGGGAGAGAGTGTGTGTGAGGGAGGGTGTGAGTGTGAGGGAGAGTGTGTGTGTGAGGCAGAGTGTGTGTGTGAGGCAGAGCGTGTGTGTGAGGGAGAGTGTGTGTGTGAGGCAGAGTGTGTGTGTGAGGGAGAGTGTGTGTGTGAGGGAGAGTGTGTGTGTGAGGGAGAGTGTGTGTGTGAGGGAGAGAGTGTGTGTGAGGGAGAGTGTGTGTGTGAGGCAGAGTGTGTGTGTGAGGCAGAGTGTGTGTGTGAGGGAGAGTGTGTGTGTGAGGCAGAGTGTGTGTGTGAGGGAGAGTGTGTGTGTGAGGGAGAGAGTGTGTGTGAGGGAGAGTGTGTGTGTGAGGGAGAGAGTGTGTGTGAGGGAGAGTGTGTGTGTGAGGGAGAGTGTGTGTGTGAGGGAGAGTGTGTGTGTGAGGGAGAGTGTGTGTGTGAGGGAGAGTGTGTGTGTGAGGCAGAGTGTGTGTGTGAGGGAGAACGTGTGTGTGAGGCAGAGTGTGTGTGTGAGGGAGAGTGTGTGTGTGAGGGAGAACGTGTGTGTGAGGCAGAGTGTGTGTGTGAGGGAGAGTGTGTGTGTGAGGGAGAGAGTGTGTGTGAGGGAGAACGTGTGTGTGAGGCAGAGTGTGTGTGTGAGGGAGAGTGTGTGTGTGAGGGAGAGAGTGTGTGTGAGGGAGAGTGTGTGTGTGAGGGAGAGTGTGTGTGTGAGGGAGAGTGTGTGTGTGAGGGAGAGTGTGTGTGTGAGGGAGAGTTTGTGTGTGAGGGAGAGCGTGTGTGTGTGTGTGTGAGGGGGAGCGTGTGTGTGAGGCAGAGTGTGTGTGTGAGGCAGAGTGTGTGTGTGAGGGAGAGAGTGTGTGTGAGGGAGAGTGTGTGTGTGAGGCAGAGTGTGTGTGTGAGGGAGAGTGTGTGTGTGAGGCAGAGTTTGTGTGTGAGGGAGAGTGTGTGAGTGAGGCAGAGTTTGTGTGTGAGGGAGAGTGTGTGTGTGAGGGAGAGTGTGTGTGTGAGGGAGAGTGTGTGTGTGAGGGAGAGTGTGTGTGTGAGGGCAGAGTGTGTGTGTGAGGCAGAGTGTGTGTGTGAGGGAGAGTGTGTGTGTGAGGCAGAGCGTGTGTGTGAGGGAGAGCGTGTGTGTGAGGGAGAGCGTGTGTGTGAGGGAGAGCGTGTGTGTGAGGCAGAGTGTGTGTGTGAGGCAGAGTGTGTGTGTGAGGGAGAGCGTGTGTGTGAGGGAGAGTGTGTGTGTGAGGGAGAGTGTGTGTGTGAGGGAGAGTGTGTGTGTGAGGGAGAGAGTGTGTGTGAGGGAGGGTGTGAGTGTGAGGGAGAGCGTGTGTGTGAGGGAGAGTGTGTGTGTGAGGGAGAGTGTGTGTGTGAGGGAGAGTGTGTGTGTGAGGGAGAGTGTGTGTGTGAGGGAGAGAGTGTGTGTGAGGCAGAGTGTGTGTGTGAGGGAGAGTGTGTGTGTGAGGCAGAATGTGTGTGTGAGGCAGAGTGTGTGTGTGAGGGAGAGTGTGTGTGTGAGGGAGAGTGTGTGTGTGAGGGAGAGTGTGTGTGTGAGCGAGAGTGTGTGTGTGAGGCAGAATGTGTGTGTGAGCGAGAGTGTGTGTGTGAGGCAGAGTGTGTGTGTGAGGGAGAGTGTGTGTGTGAGGGAGAGTGTGTGTGTGAGGCAGAGTGTGTGTGTGAGGGAGAGAGTGTGTGTGAGGCAGAGTGTGTGTGTGAGGGAGAGTGTGTGTGTGAGGCAGAGTGTGTGTGTGAGGCAGAGTGTGTGTGTGAGGGAGAGTGTGTGTGTGAGGCAGAGTTTGTGTGTGAGGGAGAGTGTGTGTGTGAGGGAGAGTGTGTGTGTGAGGGAGAGAGTGTGTGTGAGGGAGGGTGTGAGTGTGAGGGAGAGTGTGTGTGTGAGGCAGAGTGTGTGTGTGAGGGAGAGTGTGTGTGTGAGGCAGAGTGTGTGTGTGAGGGAGAGTGTGTGTGTGAGGGAGAGTGTGTGTGTGAGGGAGACAGTGTGTGTGAGGGAGAGTGTGTGTGTGAGGGAGAGTGTGTGTGTGAGGGAGAGTGTGTGTGTGAGGGAGAGCGTGTGTGTGAGGGAGAGTGTGTGTGTGAGACAGAGTGTGTGTGTGTGAGGCAGAGTGTGTGTGTGAGGCAGAGTTTGTGTGTGAGGGAGAGTGTGTGAGTGAGGCAGAGTTTGTGTGTGAGGGAGAGTGTGTGTGTGAGGGAGAGTGAGTGTGTGAGGGAGGGGGAGGGTGTGAGTGAGAGTGTGTGTATGAGGGAGAGAGTGTGTGTGAGGGAGGGTGTGAGTGTGAGGGAGAGTGTGTGTGTGAGGCAGAGTGTGTGTGTGAGGGAGAGTGTGTGTGTGAGGCAGAGTGTGTGTGTGAGGGAGAGTGTGTGTGTGAGGAGAGTGTGTGTGTGAGGGAGAGTGTGTGTGTGAGGCAGAGTGTGTGTGTGAGGCAGAGTGTGTGTGTGAGGGAGAGTGTGTGTGTGAGGCAGAGTGTGTGTGTGAGGGAGAGTGTGTGTGTGAGGGAGAGTGTGTGTGTGAGGCAGAGTGTGTGTGTGAGGCAGAGTGTGTGTGTGAGGGAGAGTGTGTGTGTGAGGCAGAGTGTGTGTGTGAGGGAGAGTGTGTGTGTGAGGGAGAGTGTGTGTGTGAGGCAGAGTGTGTGTGTGAGGGAGAGTGTGTGTGTGAGGGAGAGTGTGTGTGTGAGGAGAGTGTGTGTGTGAGGGAGAGTGTGTGTGTGAGGGAGAGTGTGTGTGTGAGGGAGAGTTTGTGTGTGAGGGAGAGTGTGTGTGTGAGGGAGAGTGTGTGTGTGAGGGAGAGAGTGTGTGTGAGGGAGAGCGTGTGTGTGAGGGAGAGAGTGTGTGTGAGGGAGGGTGTGAGTGTGAGGGAGAGTGTGTGTGTGAGGCAGAGTGTGTGTGTGAGGCAGAGCGTGTGTGTGAGGCAGAGTGTTTGTGAGGCAGAGTGTGTGTGTGAGGGAAAGTGTGTGTGTGAGGGAGAGTGTGTGTGACGGAGAGTGTGTGTGTGAGGCAGAGTGTGTGTGTGAGGGAGAACGTGTGTGTGAGGCAGAGTGTGTGTGTGAGGGAGAGTGTGTGTGTGAGGGAGAGTGTGTGTGTGAGGGAGAGTGTGTGTGTGAGGGAGAGTGTGTGTGTGAGGGAGAGTGTGTGTGTGAGGGAGAGAGTGTGTGTGAGGGAGAGTGTGTGTGTGAGGGAGAGTGTGTGTGTGAGGGAGAGCGTGTGTGTGAGGGAGAGTGTGTGTGTGAGGGAGAGTGTGTGTGTGAGGGAGAGTGTGTGTGTGAGGGAGAGAGTGTGTGTGAGGGAGGGTGTGAGTGTGAGGGAGAGCGTGTGTGTGAGGGAGAGTGTGTGTGTGAGGGAGAGTGTGTGTGTGAGGGAGAGTGTGTGTGTGAGGGAGAGTGTGTGTGTGAGGGAGAGAGTGTGTGTGAGGCAGAGTGTGTGTGTGAGGGAGAGTGTGTGTGTGAGGCAGAATGTGTGTGTGAGGCAGAGTGTGTGTGTGAGGGAGAGTGTGTGTGTGAGGGAGAGTGTGTGTGTGAGGGAGAGAGTGTGTGTGAGGCAGAGTGTGTGTGTGAGGGAGAGTGTGTGTGTGAGCGAGAGTGTGTGTGTGAGGCAGAGTGTGTGTGTGAGGGAGAGTGTGTGTGTGAGGGAGAGTGTGTGTGTGAGGGAGAGAGTGTGTGTGAGGCAGAGTGTGTGTGTGAGGGAGAGTGTGTGTGTGAGCGAGAGTGTGTGTGTGAGGCAGAGTGTGTGTGTGAGGGAGAGTGTGTGTGTGAGGGAGAGTGTGTGTGTGAGGCAGAGTGTGTGTGTGAGGGAGAGAGTGTGTGTGAGGCAGAGTGTGTGTGTGAGGGAGAGTGTGTGTGTGAGGCAGAGTGTGTGTGTGAGGCAGAGTGTGTGTGTGAGGGAGAGTGTGTGTGTGAGGCAGAGTTTGTGTGTGAGGGAGAGTGTGTGTGTGAGGGAGAGTGTGTGTGTGAGGGAGAGAGTGTGTGTGAGGGAGGGTGTGAGTGTGAGGGAGAGTGTGTGTGTGAGGCAGAGTGTGTGTGTGAGGGAGAGTGTGTGTGTGAGGCAGAGTGTGTGTGTGAGGGAGAGTGTGTGTGTGAGGGAGAGTGTGTGTGTGAGGGAGAGAGTGTGTGTGAGGGAGAGTGTGTGTGTGAGGGAGAGTGTGTGTGTGAGGGAGAGCGTGTGTGTGAGGGAGAGTGTGTGTGTGAGACAGAGTGTGTGTGTGTGAGGCAGAGTGTGTGTGTGAGGCAGAGTTTGTGTGTGAGGGAGAGTGTGTGAGTGAGGCAGAGTTTGTATGTGAGGGAGAGTGTGTGTGTGAGGGAGAGAGTGTGTGTGAGGCAGAGTGTGTGTGTGAGGGAGAGTGTGTGTGTGAGGGAGAGTGTGTGTGTGAGGGAGAGTGAGTGTGTGAGGGAGGGGGAGGGTGTGAGTGTGAGGGAGAGTGTGTGTGTGAGGCAGAGTGTGTGTGTGAGGGAGAGTGTGTGTGTGAGGCAGAGTGTGTCTATGAGGCAGAGTGTTTGTGAGGCAGAGTGTGTGTGTGAGTGAGAGTGTGTGTGTGAGGGAGAGTGTGTGTGTGAGGCAGAGTGTGTGTGACGGAGAGTGTGTGTGTGAGGCAGAGTGTGTGTGTGAGGGAGAGTGTGTGTGTGAGGGAGAGAGTGTGTGTGAGGGAGAGTGTGTGTGTGAGGGAGAGTGTGTGTGTGAGGGAGAGCGTGTGTGTGAGGGAGAGTGTGTGTGTGAGGGAGAGTGTGTGTGTGAGGCAGAGTGTGTGTGTGAGGGAGAGTGTGTGTGTGAGGGAGAGAGTGTGTGTGAGGCAGAGTGTGTGTGTGAGGGAGAGAGTGTGTGTGAGGGAGAGTGTGTGAGTGAGGCAGAGTTTGTGTGTGAGGGAGAGTGTGTGTGTGAGGGAGAGTGTGTGTGTGAGGGAGAGTGTGTGTGTGAGGCAGAGTGTGTGTGTGAGGGAGAGTGTGTGTGTGAGGGAGAGTGTGTGTGTGAGGGAGAGTGTGTGTGTGAGGCAGAGTGTGTGTGTGAGGGAGAGTGTGTGTGTGAGGCAGAGTTTGTGTGTGAGGCAGAGTGTGTGTGTGAGGGAGAGTGTGTGTGTGAGGGAGAGTGTGTGAGTGAGGCAGAGTTTGTGTGTGAGGGAGAGTATGTGTGTGAGGGAGAGTGTGTGTGTGAGGGAGAGTGTGTGTGTGAGGCAGAGTGTGTGTGTGAGGGAGAGTGTGTGTGTGAGGGAGAGTGTGTGTGTGAGGGAGAGAGTGTGTGTGAGGGAGAGTGTGTGTGTGAGGGAGAGTGTGTGTGTGAGGGAGAGTGTGTGTGTGAGGGAGAGCGTGTGTGTGAGGGAGAGTGTGTGTGTGAGGGAGAGTGTGTGTGTGAGGCAGAGAGTGTGTGTGAGGCAGAGTGTGTGTGTGTGAGGCAGAGTGTGTGTGTGAGGCAGAGTTTGTGTGTGAGGGAGAGTGTGTGAGTGAGGCAGAGTTTGTGTGTGTGTGAGGGAGAGTGTGTGTGTGAGGGAGAGTGTGTGTGTGAGGGAGAGTGTGTGTATGTGAGGGAGGGTGTGAGTGTGAGGGAGAGTGTGTGTGTGAGGCAGAGTTTGTGTGTGAGGGAGAGTGTGTGTGTGAGGGAGAGTGTGTGTGTGAGGGAGAGAGTGTGTGTGAGGGAGGGTGTGAGTGTGAGGGAGAGTGTGTGTGTGAGGCAGAGTGTGTGTGTGAGGGAGAGTGTGTGTGTGAGGCAGAGTGTGTGTGTGATTCAGAGTTTGTGTGTGAGGGAGAGTGTGTGTGTGAGGCAGAGTGTGTGTGTGAGGGAGAGTGTGTGTGTGAGGCAGAGTTTGTGTGTGAGGGAGAGTGTGTGTGTGAGGGAGAGTGTGTGTGTGAGGGAGAGAGTGTGTGTGAGGGAGAGTGTGTGTGTGAGGGAGAGTGTGTGTGTGAGGGAGAGTGTGTGTGTGAGGGAGAGTGTGTGTGTGAGGCAGGGAGTGTGTGTGAGGGAGAGTGTGTGTGTGAGGGAGAGTGTGTGTGTGAGGGAGAGCGTGTGTGTGAGGCAGAGTGTGTGTGTGAGGGAGAGTGTGTGTGTGAGGGAGAGAGTGTGTGTGAGGGAGAGTGTGTGTGTGAGGGAGAGTGTGTGTGTGAGGCAGAGTGTGTGTGTGAGGGAGAGTGTGTGTGTGAGGGAGAGTGTGTGTGTGAGGCAGAGTGTGTGTGTGAGGGAGAGTGTGTGTGTGAGGGAGAGTGTGTGTGTGAGGGAGAGTGTGTGTGTGAGGGAGAGTGTGTGTGTGAGGGAGAGTGTGTGTGTGAGGGAGAGAGTGTGTGTGAGGGAGAGTGTGTGTGTGAGGGAGAGAGTGTGTGTGAGGGAGAGTGTGTGTGTGAGTGAGAGAGTGTGTGTGAGGGAGAGTGTGTGTGTGAGGGAGAGTGTGTGTGTGAGGGAGAGTGTGTGTGTGAGGGAGAGTGTGTGTGTGAGGGAGAGTGTGTGTGTGAGGCAGAGTGTGTGTGTGAGGCAGAGTGTGTGTGTGAGGGAGAGTGTGTGTGTGAGGGAGAGTGTGTGTGTGAGGGAGAGTGTGTGTGTGAGGGAGAGCGTGTGTGTGAGGGTGAGTGTGTGTGTGAGGGAGAGTGTGTGTGTGAGGGAGAGTTTGTGTGTGAGGGAGAGTGTGTGTGTGAGGGAGAGAGTGTGTGTGAGGGAGAGCGTGTGTGTGAGGCAGAGTGTGTGTGTGAGGGAGAGCGTGTGTGTGAGGGAGAGTGTGTGTGTGAGGGAGAGTGTGTGTGTGAGGGAGAGCGTGTGTGTGAGGGAGAGTGTGTGTGTGAGGGAGAGTGTGTGTGAGGGAGAGTGTGTGTGTGAGGCAGAGTGTGTGTGTGAGGGACAGTGTGTGTGTGAGGGAGAGTGTGTGTGTGAGGGAGAGTGTGTGTGTGAGGCAGAGTGTGTGTGTGAGGGAGAGTGTGTGTGTGAGGGAGAGTGTGTGTGTGAGGGAGAGTGTGTGTGTGAGTGAGAGAGTGTGTGTGAGGGAAAGTGTGTGTGTGAGGGAGAGTGTGTGTGTGAGTGAGAGAGTGTGTGTGAGGGAGAGCGTGTGTGTGAGGGAGAGTGTGTGTGTGAGGGAGAGTGTGTGTGTGAGGGAAAGTGTGTGTGTGAGGGAGAGTGTGTGTGTGAGGGAGAGTGTGTGTGTGAGTGAGAGAGTGTGTGTGAGGGAGAGCGTGTGTGTGTGTGTGTGAGGGAGAGCGTGTGTGTGAGGGAGAGCGTGTGTGTGAGGGAGAGTGTGTGTGTGAGGGAGAGTGTGTGTGTGAGGCAGAGTGTGTGTGTGAGGGAGAGTGTGTGCGTGAGGGAGAGTGTGTGCGTGAGGGAGAGCGTGTGTGTGAGGGAGAGTGTGTGTGTGAGGGAGAGTGTGTGTGTGAGGGAGAGTGTGTGTGTGAGGGAGAGTGTGTGTGTGAGGCAGGGAATGTGTGTGAGGGAGAGTGTGTGTGTGAGGGAGAGTGTGTGTGTGAGGGAGAGCGTGTGTGTGAGGCAGAGTGTGTGTGTGAGGGAGAGTGTGTGTGTGAGGGAGAGTGTGTGTGTGAGGGAGAGTGTGTGTGTGAGGCAGAGTGTGTGTGTGAGGGAGAGTGTGTGTGTGAGGGAGTGTGTGTGTGTGAGGCAGAGTGTGTGTGTGAGGGAGAGTGTGTGTGTGAGGGAGAGTGTGTGTGTGAGGGAGAGTGTGTGTGTGAGGGAGAGAGTGTGTGTGAGGGAGAGTGTGTGTGTGAGGGAGAGTGTGTGTGTGAGGCAGAGTGTGTGTGTGAGGGAGAGTGTGTGTGTGAGGGAGTGTGTGTGTGTGAGGCAGAGTGTGTGTGTGAGGGAGAGTGTGTGTGTGAGGGAGAGTGTGTGTGTGAGGGAGAGCGTGTGTGTGAGGGTGAGTGTGTGTGTGAGGGAGAGTGTGTGTGTGAGGGAGAGTTTGTGTGTGAGGGAGAGTGTGTGTGTGAGGGAGAGAGTGTGTGTGAGGGAGAGCGTGTGTGTGAGGGAGAGTGTGTGTGTGAGGCAGAGTGTGTGTGTGAGGGAGAGAGTGTGTGTGAGGGAGAGCGTGTGTGTGTGTGTGTGTGAGGGAGAGCGTGTGTGTGAGGAAGAGCGTGTGTGTGAGGGAGAGAGTGTGTGTGAGGGAGAGTGTGTGTGTGAGGGAGAGTGTGTGTGTGAGGCAGAGTGTGTGTGTGAGGCAGAGTGTGTGTGTGAGGGAGAGTGTGTGTGTGAGGCAGAGTGTGTGTGTGAGGGAGAGTGTGTGCGTGAGGGAGAGCGTGTGTGTGAGGGAGAGTGTGTGTGTGAGGGAGAGTGTGTGTGTGAGGGAGAGTGTGTGTGTGAGGGAGAGTGTGTGTGTGAGGCAGGGAGTGTGTGTGAGGGAGAGTGTGTGTGTGAGGCAGAGTGTGTGTGTGAGGGAGAGTGTGTGTGTGAGGGAGAGAGTGTGTGTGAGGGAGAGTGTGTGTGTGAGGGAGAGAGTGTGTGTGAGGGAGAGTGTGTGTGTGAGGGAGAGTGTGTGTGTGAGGCAGAGTGTGTGTGTGAGGGAGAGTGTGTGTGTGAGGGAGAGAGTGTGTGTGAGGGAGAGTGTGTGTGTGAGGGAGAGAGTGTGTGTGAGGCAGAGTGTGTGTGTGAGGGAGAGTGTGTGTGTGAGGCAGAGTGTGTGTGTGAGGGAGAGTGTGTGTGTGAGGGAGAGAGTGTGTGTGTGAGGGAGAGTGTGTGTGTGAGGGAGAGTGTGTGTGTGAGGGAGAGTGTGTGTGTGAGGGAGAGTGTGTGTGTGAGGGAGAGAGTGTGTGTGTGAGGGAGAGTGTGTGTGTGAGGGAGAGTGTGTGTGTGAGGGAGAGTGTGTGTGTGAGGCAGAGTGTGTGTGTGAGGGAGAGAGTGTGTGTGAGGGAGAGTGTGTGTGTGAGGGAGAGTGTGTGTGTGAGGGAGAGTGTGTGTGTGAGGGAGAGAGTGTGTGTGAGGGAGAGTGTGTGTGTGAGGGAGTGTGTGTGTGTGAGGCAGAGCGTGTGTGTGAGGGAGAGTGTGTGTGTGAGGCAGAGTGTGTGTGTGAGGCAGAGTGTGTGTGTGAGGGAGAGTGTGTGTGTGAGGGAGAGAGTGTGTGTGAGGGAGAGTGTGTGTGTGAGGGAGAGTGTGTGTGTGAGGGAGAGCGTGTGTGTGAGGGAGAGTGTGTGTGTGAGGCAGAGTGTGTGTGTGAGGGAGAGAGTGTGTGTGAGGCAGAGTGTGTGTGTGAGGCAGAGTGTGTGTGAGGCAGAGTGTGTGTGTGAGGGAGAGTGTGTGTGTGAGGCAGAGTGTGTGTGTGAGGGAGAGTGTGTGTGTGAGGCAGAGTGTGTGTGTGAGGCAGAGTGTGTGTGAGGCAGAGTGTGTGTGTGAGGGAGAGTGTGTGTGTGAGGCAGAGTGTGTGTGTGAGGGAGAGTGTGTGTGTGAGGCAGAGTGTGTGTGTGAGGCAGAGTGTGTGTGTGAGGCAGAGTGTGTGTGTGAGGGAGAGCGTGTGTGTGAGGGAGAGAGTGTGTGTGAGGCAGAGTGTGTGTGTGAGGGAGAGTGTGTGTGTGAGGGAGAGTGTGTGTGTGAGGGAGAGTTTGTGTGTGAGGGAGAGCGTGTGTGTGTGTGTGTGAGGCAGAGTGTGTGTGTGAGGCAGAGTTTGTGTGTGAGGGAGAGTGTGTGTGTGAGGCAGAGTGTGTGTGTGAGGGAGAGTGTGTGTGTGAGGGAGAGTGTGTGTGTGAGGGAGAGAGTGTGTGTGAGGGAGGGTGTGAGTGTGAGGGAGAGTGTGTGTGTGAGGGAGAGTGTGTTTGTGAGGCAGAGTGTGTGTGTGAGGGAGAGTGTGTGTGTGAGGGAGAGCGTGTGTGTGAGGGAGAGCGTGTGTGTGAGGGAGAGTGTGTGTGTGAGGGAGAGAGTGTGTGTGAGGCTGAGTGTGTGTGTGAGGGAGAGAGTGTGTGTGAGGCAGAGTGTGTGTGTGAGGGAGAGTGTGTGTGTGAGGCAGAGTGTGGGTGTGAGGGAGAGTGTGTGTGTGAGGCAGAGTGTGTGTGTGAGGGAGAGTGTGTGTGTGAGGGAGAGTGTGTGTGTGAGGGAGAGCGTGTGTGTGAGGGAGAGAGTGTGTGTGAGGCAGAGTGTGTGTGTGAGGGAGAGTGTGTGTGTGAGGCAGAGTGTGTTTGTGAGGGAGAGTGTGTGTGTGAGGCAGAGTGTGTGTGTGAGGGAGAGTGTGTGTGTGAGGGAGAGCGTGTGTGTGAGGGAGAGAGTGTGTGTGAGGCAGAGTGTGTGTGTGAGGCAGAGTGTGTGTGTGAGGGAGAGTGTGTGTGTGAGGCAGAGTGTGTGTGTGAGGGAGAGCGTGTGTGTGAGGGAGAGTGTGTGTGTGAGGGAGAGTGTGTGTGTGAGGGAGAGTTTGTGTGTGAGGGAGAGCGTGTGTGTGTGTGTGTGAGGTGGAGCGTGTGTGTGAGGCAGAGTGTGTGTTTGAGGGAGAGAGTGTGTGTGAGGGAGAGTGTGTGTGTGAGGGAGAGTGTGTGTGTGAGGCAGAGTTTGTGTGTGAGGGAGAGTGTGTGTGTGAGGGAGAGTGTGTGTGTGAGGGGGAGCGTGTGTGTGAGGCAGAGTGTGTGTTTGAGGGAGAGTGTGTGTGTGAGTCAGAGTGTGTGTGTGAGGCAGAGTGTGTGTGTGAGGCAGAGTTTGTGTGTGAGGGAGAGTGTGTGTGTGAGGGAGAGTGTGTGTGTGAGGCAGAGTGTGTGTGTGAGGCAGAGTGTGTGTGTGAGGCAGAGTGTGTGTGTGAGGGAGAGTGTGTGTGTGAGGGAGAGTGTGTGTGTGAGGGAGAGTGTGTGTGTGAGGCAGAGTGTGTGTGTGAGGGAGAGCGTGTGTGTGAGGGAGAGTGTGTGTGTGAGGGAGAGAGTGTGTGTGAGGGAGAGCGTGTGTGTGAGGGAGAGCGTGTGTGTGAGGGAGAGCGTGTGTGTGAGGGAGAGCGTGTGTGTGAGGCAGAGTGTGTGTGTGAGGGTGAGTGTGTGTGTGAGGGAGAGTGTGTGTGTGAGGGAGAGTGTGTGTGTGAGGGAGAGTGTGTGTGTGAGGGAGCGTGTGTGTGTGAGGCAGAGTGTGTGTGTGAGGCAGAGTGTGTGTGTGAGGGAGAGTGTGTGTGTGAGGGAGAGTGTGTGTGTGAGGGAGAGAGTGTGTGTGAGGGAGGGTGTGAGTGTGAGGGAGAGTGTGTGTGTGAGGGAGCGTGTGTGTGTGAGGCAGAGTGTGTGTGAGGGAGAGTGTGTGTGTGAGGGAGAGTGTGTGTGAGGGAGAGTGTGTGTGTGAGGCAGAGTGTGTGTGTGAGGGAGAGTGTGTGTGTGAGGGAGAGTGTGTGTGTGAGGGGGAGCGTGTATGTGAGGGAGAGTGTGTGTGTGAGGGAGAGTGTGTGTGAGGGAGAGTGTGTGTGTGAGGGAGAGTGTGTGTGTGAGGGAGAGTGTGTGTGTGAGGGAGAGTGTGTGTGTGAGGGAGAGTGTGTGTGTGAGGGAGAGTGTGTGTGTGAGGGAGAGTGTGTGTGTGAGGCAGAGTGTGTGTGTGAGGGAGAGTGTGTGTGTGAGGGAGAGCGTGTGTGTGAGGGTGAGTGTGTGTGTGAGGGAGAGTGTGTGTGTGAGGGAGAGAGTGTGTGTGAGGGAGAGTGTGTGTGTGAGGGAGAGTGTGTGTGTGAGGCAGAGTGTGTGTGTGAGGCAGAGTGTGTGTGTGAGGGAGAGTGTGTGTGTGAGGGAGAGTGTGTGTGTGAGGGAGAGAGTGTGTGTGAGGGAGAGTGTGTGTGTGAGGGAGAGTGTGTGTGTGAGGGAGAGAGTGTGTGTGAGGGAGAGTGTGTGTGTGAGGCAGAGTGTGTGTGTGAGGGAGAGTGTGTGTGTGAGGGAGAGTGTGTGTGTGAGGGAGAGAGTGTGTGTGAGGGAGAGTGTGTGTGTGAGGGAGAGTGTGTGTGTGAGGCAGAGTGTGTGTGTGAGGGAGAGAGTGTGTGTGAGGGAGAGTGTGTGTGTGAGGGAGAGTGTGTGTGTGGGGCAGAGTTGTGTGTGAGGCAGAGTGTGTGTGTGAGGGAGAGTGTGTGTGTGAGGGAGAGAGTGTGTGTGAGGGAGAGTGTGTGTGTGAGGGAGAGTGTGTGTGTGAGGGAGAGTGTGTGTGTGAGGGAGAGTGTTTGTGTGAGGGAGAGCGTGTGTGTGAGGGAGAGTGTGTGTGTGAGGGAGAGTGTGTGTGTGAGGGAGAGTGTGTGTGTGAGGGAGAGTGTGTGTGTGAGGGAGAGTGTGTGTGAGGGAGACCGTGTGTGTGAGGAAGAGCGTGTGTGTGAGGGAGAGAGTGTGTGTGAGGGAGAGTGTGTGTGTGAGGGAGAGTGAGTGTGTGAGGGAGACCGTGTGTGTGAGGAAGAGCGTGTGTGTGAGGGAGAGAGTGTGTGTGAGGGAGAGTGTGTGTGTGAGGAAGAGCGTGTGTGTGAGGGAGAGAGTGTGTGTGAGGGAGAGTGTGTGTGTGAGGGAGAGTGTGTGTGTGAGGGAGAGTGTGTGTGTGAGGAAGAGCGTGTGTGTGAGGGAGAGTGTGTGTGTGAGGGAGACCGTGTGTGTGAGGAAGAGCGTGTGTGTGAGGGAGACCGTGTGTGTGAGGAAGAGCGTGTGTGTGAGGGAGAGAGTGTGTGTGAGGGAGAGTGTGTGTGTGAGGAAGAGCGTGTGTGTGAGGGAGAGTGTGTGTGTGAGGGAGACCGTGTGTGTGAGGAAGAGCGTGTGTGTGAGGGAGAGAGTGTGTGTGAGGGAGAGTGTGTGTGTGAGGGAGACCGTGTGTGTGAGGAAGAGCGTGTGTGTGAGGGAGAGAGTGTGTGTGAGGGAGAGTGTGTGTGTGAGGGAGAGCGTGTGTGTGAGGGAGAGTGTGTGTGTGAGGGAAAGTGTGTGTGTGAGGGAGAGTGTGTGTGTGAGGAAGAGCGTGTGTGTGAGGGAGAGAGTGTGTGTGAGGGAGAGTGTGTGTGTGAGGGAGAGAGTGTGTGTGAGGGAGAGTGTGTGTGTGAGGGAGAGTGTGTGTGTGAGGGAGAGTGTGTGTGTGAGGGAGAGTGTGTGTGTGAGGGAGAACGTGTGTGTGAGGGAGAGTGTGTGTGTGAGGGAGAGTGTGTGTGTGAGGGAGAGTGTGTGTGTGAGGGAGAGTGTGTGTGTGAGAGAGAGAGTGTGTGTGACGGAGAGTGTGTGTGTGAGGCAGAGTGTGTGTGTGAGGCAGAGTGTGTGTGTGAGGGAGAGTGTGTGTGTGAGGCAGAGTGTGTGTGTGAGGGAGAGTGTGTGTGTGAGGCAGAGTGTGTGTGTGAGGCAGAGTGTGTGTGTGAGGCAGAGTGTGTGTGTGAGGGAGAGTGTGTGTGTGAGGGAGAGTGTGTGTGTGAGGGAGAGTGTGTGTGTGAGGGAGAGTGTGTGTGTGAGGCAGAGTGTGTGTGTGAGGGAGAGTGTGTGTGTGAGGGAGAGTGTGTGTGTGAGGGAGAGAGTGTGTGTGAGGGAGAGTTGTGTGTGTGGGAGAGAGTGTGTGTGTGAGGGAGAGCGTGTGTGTGAGGCAGAGTTTGTGTGTGAGGGAGAGTGTGTGTGTGAGGGAGAGTGTGTGTGTGAGGGAGAGTGTGTGTGTGAGGGAGAGTGTGTGTGTGAGGGAGAGTGTGTGTGTGAGGGAGAGTGTGTGTGTGAGGCAGAGTGTGTGTGTGAGGGAGAGTGTGTGTGTGAGGCAGAGTGTGTGTGTGAGGGAGAGTGTGTGTGTGAGGCAGAGTGTGTGTGTGAGGTAGAGTGTTTGTGAGGCAGAGTGTGTGTGTGAGGGAGAGTGTGTGTGTGAGGGAGAGTGTGTGTGTGAGGGAGAGTGTGTGTGATGGAGAGTGTGTGTGTGAGGGAGAGTGTGTGTGTGAGGGAGAGAGTGTGTGTGTGAGGGAGAGTGTGTGTGTGAGGGAGAGTGTGTGTGTGAGGCAGAGTGTGTGTGTGAGGTAGAGTGTTTGTGAGGCAGAGTGTGTGTGTGAGGGAGAGTGTGTGTGTGAGGGAGAGTGTGTGTGTGAGGCAGAGTGTGTGTGATGGAGAGTGTGTGTGTGAGGCAGAGTGTGTGTGTGAGGGAGAGGGTGTGTGTGAGGGAGAGTGTGTGTGTGAGGGAGAACGTGTGTGTGAGGCAGAGTGTGTGTGTGAGGGAGAGTGTGTGTGTGAGGGAGAGAGTGTGTGTGAGGGAGAGTGTGTGTGTGAGGGAGAGTGTGTGTGTGAGGGAGAGCGTGTGTGTGAGGGAGAGTGTGTGTGTGAGGGAGAGTGTGTGTGTGAGGGAGAGTTTGTGTGTGAGGGAGAGAGTGTGTGTGAGGAGAGCGTGTGTGTGTGTGTGTGAGGGGGAGCGTGTGTGTGAGGCAGAGTGTGTGTGTGAGGGAGAGAGTGTGTGTGAGGGAGAGTGTGTGTGTGAGGGAGAGTGTGTGTGTGAGGCAGAGTGTGTGTGTGAGGGAGAGCGTGTGTGTGAGGGAGAGCGTGTGTGTGAGGGAGAGCGTGTGTGTGAGGCAGAGTGTGTGTGTGAGGCAGAGTGTGTGTGTGAGGGAGAGAGTGTGTGTGAGGCAGAGTGTGTGTGTGAGGGAGAGTGTGTGTGTGAGGCAGAGTGTGTGTGTGAGGGAGAGTGTGTGTGTGAGGCAGAGTGTGTGTGTGAGGGAGAGTGTGTGTGTGAGGCAGAGTGTGTGTGTGAGGGAGAGCGTGTGTGTGAGGGAGAGCGTGTGTGTGAGGGAGAGCGTGTGTGTGAGGGAGAGTGTGTGTGTGAGGGAAAGTGTGTGTGTGAGGGAGAGTGTGTGTGTGAGGGAGAGTGTGTGTGTGAGTGAGAGAGTGTGTGTGAGGGAGAGCGTGTGTGTGTGTGTGTGAGGGAGAGCGTGTGTGTGAGGAAGAGCGTGTGTGTGAGGGAGAGAGTGTGTGTGAGGGAGAGTGTGTGTGTGAGGAGAGTGTGTGTGTGAGGCAGAGTGTGTGTGTGAGGCAGAGTGTGTGTGTGAGGGAGAGTGTGTGTGTGAGGCAGAGTGTGTGTGTGAGGGAGAGTGTGTGCGTGAGGGAGAGCGTGTGTGTGAGGGAGAGTGTGTGTGTGAGGGAGAGTGTGTGTGTGAGGGAGAGTGTGTGTGTGAGGGAGAGTGTGTGTGTGAGGCAGGGAGTGTGTGTGAGGGAGAGTGTGTGTGTGAGGCAGAGTGTGTGTGTGAGGGAGAGTGTGTGTGTGAGGAGAGAGTGTGTGTGAGGGAGAGTGTGTGTGTGAGGGAGAGAGTGTGTGTGAGGGAGAGTGTGTGTGTGAGGGAGAGTGTGTGTGTGAGGCAGAGTGTGTGTGTGAGGGAGAGTGTGTGTGTGAGGGAGAGAGTGTGTGTGAGGGAGAGTGTGTGTGTGAGGGAGAGAGTGTGTGTGAGGCAGAGTGTGTGTGTGAGGGAGAGTGTGTGTGTGAGGCAGAGTGTGTGTGTGAGGGAGAGTGTGTGTGTGAGGGAGAGAGTGTGTGTGTGAGGGAGAGTGTGTGTGTGAGGGAGAGTGTGTGTGTGAGGGAGAGTGTGTGTGTGAGGGAGAGTGTGTGTGTGAGGGAGAGAGTGTGTGTGTGAGGGAGAGTGTGTGTGTGAGGGAGAGTGTGTGTGTGAGGGAGAGTGTGTGTGTGAGGCAGAGTGTGTGTGTGAGGGAGAGAGTGTGTGTGAGGGAGAGTGTGTGTGTGAGGGAGAGTGTGTGTGTGAGGGAGAGTGTGTGTGTGAGGGAGAGAGTGTGTGTGAGGGAGAGTGTGTGTGTGAGGGAGTGTGTGTGTGTGAGGCAGAGTGTGTGTGTGAGGCAGAGTGTGTGTGTGAGGGAGAGTGTGTGTGTGAGGGAGAGTGTGTGTGAGGGAGAGTGTGTGTGAGGGGAGAGTGTGTGTGTGAGGGAGAGTGTGTGTGTGAGGGAGAGCGTGTGTGTGAGGGAGAGTGTGTGTGAGAGGCAGAGTGTGTGTGTGAGGGAGAGTGTGTGTGAGGCAGAGTGTGTGTGTGAGGCAGAGTGTGTGTGAGGCAGAGTGTGTGTGTGAGGGAGAGTGTGTGTGTGAGGCAGAGTGTGTGTGTGAGGGAGAGTGTGTGTGTGAGGCAGAGTGTGTGTGTGAGGCAGAGTGTGTGTGAGGCAGAGTGTGTGTGTGAGGGAGAGTGTGTGTGTGAGGCAGAGTGTGTGTGTGAGGGAGAGTGTGTGTGTGAGGGAGAGCGTGTGTGTGAGGGAGAGCGTGTGTGTGAGGGAGAGAGTGTGTGTGAGGCAGAGTGTGTGTGTGAGGGAGAGTGTGTGTGTGAGGGAGAGTGTGTGTGTGAGGGAGAGTTTGTGTGTGAGGGAGAGCGTGTGTGTGTGTGTGTGAGGCAGAGTGTGTGTGTGAGGCAGAGTTTGTGTGTGAGGGAGAGTGTGTGTGTGAGGCAGAGTGTGTGTGTGAGGGAGAGTGTGTGTGTGAGGGAGAGTGTGTGTGTGAGGGAGAGAGTGTGTGTGAGGGAGAGTGTGTGTGTGAGGCAGAGTGTGTGTGTGAGGGAGAGTGTGTGTGTGAGGGAGAGTGTGTGTGTGAGGGAGAGAGTGTGTGTGAGGGAGAGTGTGTGTGTGAGGGAGAGTGTGTGTGTGAGGCAGAGTGTGTGTGTGAGGGAGAGTGTGTGTGTGAGGGAGTGTGTGTGTGTGAGGCAGAGTGTGTGTGTGAGGGAGAGTGTGTGTGTGAGGGAGAGTGTGTGTGTGAGGGAGAGCGTGTGTGTGAGGGTGAGTGTGTGTGTGAGGGAGAGTGTGTGTGTGAGGGAGAGTTTGTGTGTGAGGGAGAGTGTGTGTGTGAGGGAGAGAGTGTGTGTGAGGGAGAGCGTGTGTGTGAGGGAGAGTGTGTGTGTGAGGCAGAGTGTGTGTGTGAGGGAGAGAGTGTGTGTGAGGGAGAGCGTGTGTGTGTGTGTGTGTGAGGGAGAGCGTGTGTGTGAGGAAGAGCGTGTGTGTGAGGGAGAGAGTGTGTGTGAGGGAGAGTGTGTGTGTGAGGGAGAGTGTGTGTGTGAGGCAGAGTGTGTGTGTGAGGCAGAGTGTGTGTGTGAGGGAGAGTGTGTGTGTGAGGCAGAGTGTGTGTGTGAGGGAGAGCGTGTGCGTGAGGGAGAGCGTGTGTGTGAGGGAGAGTGTGTGTGTGAGGGAGAGTGTGTGTGTGAGGGAGAGTGTGTGTGTGAGGGAGAGTGTGTGTGTGAGGCAGGGAGTGTGTGTGAGGGAGAGTGTGTGTGTGAGGCAGAGTGTGTGTGTGAGGGAGAGTGTGTGTGTGAGGGAGAGAGTGTGTGTGAGGGAGAGTGTGTGTGTGAGGGAGAGAGTGTGTGTGAGGGAGAGTGTGTGTGTGAGGGAGAGTGTGTGTGTGAGGCAGAGTGTGTGTGTGAGGGAGAGTGTGTGTGTGAGGGAGAGAGTGTGTGTGAGGGAGAGTGTGTGTGTGAGGGAGAGAGTGTGTGTGAGGCAGAGTGTGTGTGTGAGGGAGAGTGTGTGTGTGAGGCAGAGTGTGTGTGTGAGGGAGAGTGTGTGTGTGAGGGAGAGAGTGTGTGTGTGAGGGAGAGTGTGTGTGTGAGGGAGAGTGTGTGTGTGAGGGAGAGTGTGTGTGTGAGGGAGAGTGTGTGTGTGAGGGAGAGAGTGTGTGTGTGAGGGAGAGTGTGTGTGTGAGGGAGAGTGTGTGTGTGAGGGAGAGTGTGTGTGTGAGGCAGAGTGTGTGTGTGAGGGAGAGAGTGTGTGTGAGGGAGAGTGTGTGTGTGAGGGAGAGTGTGTGTGTGAGGGAGAGTGTGTGTGTGAGGGAGAGAGTGTGTGTGAGGGAGAGTGTGTGTGTGAGGGAGTGTGTGTGTGTGAGGCAGAGCGTGTGTGTGAGGGAGAGTGTGTGTGTGAGGCAGAGTGTGTGTGTGAGGCAGAGTGTGTGTGTGAGGGAGAGTGTGTGTGTGAGGGAGAGAGTGTGTGTGAGGGAGAGTGTGTGTGTGAGGGAGAGTGTGTGTGTGAGGGAGAGCGTGTGTGTGAGGGAGAGTGTGTGTGTGAGGCAGAGTGTGTGTGTGAGGGAGAGAGTGTGTGTGAGGCAGAGTGTGTGTGTGAGGCAGAGTGTGTGTGAGGCAGAGTGTGTGTGTGAGGGAGAGTGTGTGTGTGAGGCAGAGTGTGTGTGTGAGGGAGAGTGTGTGTGTGAGGCAGAGTGTGTGTGTGAGGCAGAGTGTGTGTGAGGCAGAGTGTGTGTGTGAGGGAGAGTGTGTGTGTGAGGCAGAGTGTGTGTGTGAGGGAGAGTGTGTGTGTGAGGGAGAGCGTGTGTGTGAGGGAGAGCGTGTGTGTGAGGGAGAGAGTGTGTGTGAGGCAGAGTGTGTGTGTGAGGGAGAGTGTGTGTGTGAGGGAGAGTGTGTGTGTGAGGGAGAGTTTGTGTGTGAGGGAGAGCGTGTGTGTGTGTGTGTGAGGCAGAGTGTGTGTGTGAGGCAGAGTTTGTGTGTGAGGGAGAGTGTGTGTGTGAGGCAGAGTGTGTGTGTGAGGGAGAGTGTGTGTGTGAGGGAGAGTGTGTGTGTGAGGGAGAGAGTGTGTGTGAGGGAGGGTGTGAGTGTGAGGGAGAGTGTGTGTGTGAGGGAGAGTGTGTTTGTGAGGCAGAGTGTGTGTGTGAGGGAGAGTGTGTGTGTGAGGGAGAGCGTGTGTGTGAGGGAGAGCGTGTGTGTGAGGGAGAGTGTGTGTGTGAGGGAGAGAGTGTGTGTGAGGCTGAGTGTGTGTGTGAGGGAGAGAGTGTGTGTGAGGCAGAGTGTGTGTGTGAGGGAGAGTGTGTGTGTGAGGCAGAGTGTGGGTGTGAGGGAGAGTGTGTGTGTGAGGCAGAGTGTGTGTGTGAGGGAGAGTGTGTGTGTGAGGGAGAGTGTGTGTGTGAGGGAGAGCGTGTGTGTGAGGGAGAGAGTGTGTGTGAGGCAGAGTGTGTGTGTGAGGGAGAGTGTGTGTGTGAGGCAGAGTGTGTTTGTGAGGGAGAGTGTGTGTGTGAGGCAGAGTGTGTGTGTGAGGGAGAGTGTGTGTGTGAGGGAGAGCGTGTGTGTGAGGGAGAGAGTGTGTGTGAGGCAGAGTGTGTGTGTGAGGCAGAGTGTGTGTGTGAGGGAGAGTGTGTGTGTGAGGCAGAGTGTGTGTGTGAGGGAGAGCGTGTGTGTGAGGGAGAGTGTGTGTGTGAGGGAGAGTGTGTGTGTGAGGGAGAGTTTGTGTGTGAGGGAGAGCGTGTGTGTGTGTGTGTGAGGTGGAGCGTGTGTGTGAGGCAGAGTGTGTGTTTGAGGGAGAGAGTGTGTGTGAGGGAGAGTGTGTGTGTGAGGGAGAGTGTGTGTGTGAGGCAGAGTTTGTGTGTGAGGGAGAGTGTGTGTGTGAGGGAGAGTGTGTGTGTGAGGGGGAGCGTGTGTGTGAGGCAGAGTGTGTGTTTGAGGGAGAGTGTGTGTGTGAGTCAGAGTGTGTGTGTGAGGCAGAGTGTGTGTGTGAGGCAGAGTTTGTGTGTGAGGGAGAGTGTGTGTGTGAGGGAGAGTGTGTGTGTGAGGCAGAGTGTGTGTGTGAGGCAGAGTGTGTGTGTGAGGCAGAGTGTGTGTGTGAGGGAGAGTGTGTGTGTGAGGGAGAGTGTGTGTGTGAGGGAGAGTGTGTGTGTGAGGCAGAGTGTGTGTGTGAGGGAGAGCGTGTGTGTGAGGGAGAGTGTGTGTGTGAGGGAGAGAGTGTGTGTGAGGGAGAGCGTGTGTGTGAGGGAGAGCGTGTGTGTGAGGGAGAGCGTGTGTGTGAGGGAGAGCGTGTGTGTGAGGCAGAGTGTGTGTGTGAGGGTGAGTGTGTGTGTGAGGGAGAGTGTGTGTGTGAGGGAGAGTGTGTGTGTGAGGGAGAGTGTGTGTGTGAGGGAGCGTGTGTGTGTGAGGCAGAGTGTGTGTGTGAGGCAGAGTGTGTGTGTGAGGGAGAGTGTGTGTGTGAGGGAGAGTGTGTGTGTGAGGGAGAGAGTGTGTGTGAGGGAGGGTGTGAGTGTGAGGGAGAGTGTGTGTGTGAGGGAGCGTGTGTGTGTGAGGCAGAGTGTGTGTGAGGGAGAGTGTGTGTGTGAGGGAGAGTGTGTGTGAGGGAGAGTGTGTGTGTGAGGCAGAGTGTGTGTGTGAGGGAGAGTGTGTGTGTGAGGGAGAGTGTGTGTGTGAGGGAGAGCGTGTATGTGAGGGAGAGTGTGTGTGTGAGGGAGAGTGTGTGTGAGGGAGAGTGTGTGTGTGAGGGAGAGTGTGTGTGTGAGGGAGAGTGTGTGTGTGAGGGAGAGTGTGTGTGTGAGGGAGAGTGTGTGTGTGAGGGAGAGTGTGTGTGTGAGGGAGAGTGTGTGTGTGAGGCAGAGTGTGTGTGTGAGGGAGAGTGTGTGTGTGAGGGAGAGCGTGTGTGTGAGGGTGAGTGTGTGTGTGAGGGAGATTGTGTGTGTGAGGGAGAGAGTGTGTGTGAGGGAGAGTGTGTGTGTGAGGGAGAGTGTGTGTGTGAGGCAGAGTGTGTGTGTGAGGGAGAGTGTGTGTGTGAGGGAGAGTGTGTGTGTGAGGGAGAGAGTGTGTGTGAGGGAGAGTGTGTGTGTGAGGGAGAGTGTGTGTGTGAGGAGAGAGTGTGTGTGAGGGAGAGTGTGTGTGTGAGGCAGAGTGTGTGTGTGAGGGAGAGTGTGTGTGTGAGGGAGAGTGTGTGTGTGAGGGAGAGAGTGTGTGTGAGGGAGAGTGTGTGTGTGAGGGAGAGTGTGTGTGTGAGGCAGAGTGTGTGTGTGAGGGAGAGAGTGTGTGTGAGGGAGAGTGTGTGTGTGAGGGAGAGTGTGTGTGTGGGGCAGAGTTTGTGTGTGAGGCAGAGTGTGTGTGTGAGGGAGAGTGTGTGTGTGAGGGAGAGAGTGTGTGTGAGGGAGAGTGTGTGTGTGAGGGAGAGTGTGTGTGTGAGGGAGAGTGTGTGTGTGAGGGAGAGTGTTTGTGTGAGGGAGAGCGTGTGTGTGAGGGAGAGTGTGTGTGTGAGGGAGAGTGTGTGTGTGAGGGAGAGTGTGTGTGTGAGGGAGAGTGTGTGTGTGAGGGAGAGTGTGTGTGTGAGGGAGACCGTGTGTGTGAGGAAGAGCGTGTGTGTGAGGGAGAGAGTGTGTGTGAGGGAGAGTGTGTGTGTGAGGGAGAGTGAGTGTGTGAGGGAGACCGTGTGTGTGAGGAAGAGCGTGTGTGTGAGGGAGAGAGTGTGTGTGAGGGAGAGTGTGTGTGTGAGGAAGAGCGTGTGTGTGAGGGAGAGAGTGTGTGTGAGGGAGAGTGTGTGTGTGAGGGAGAGTGTGTGTGTGAGGGAGACCGTGTGTGTGTGAGGGAGAGTGTGTGTGTGAGGGAGAGCGTGTGTGTGAGGGAGAGTGTGTGTGTGAGGAAGAGCGTGTGTGTGAGGGAGAGAGTGTGTGTGAGGGAGAGTGTGTGTGTGAGGGAGAGTGTGTGTGTGAGGGAGACCGTGTGTGTGTGAGGGAGAGTGTGTGTGTGAGGAAGAGCGTGTGTGTGAGGGAGAGTGTGTGTGTGAGGAAGAGCGTGTGTGTGAGGGAGAGAGTGTGTGTGAGGGAGAGTGTGTGTGTGAGGAAGAGCGTGTGTGTGAGGGAGAGAGTGTGTGTGAGGGAGAGTGTGTGTGTGAGGGAGAGTGTGTGTGTGAGGGAGACCGTGTGTGTGAGGAAGAGCGTGTGTGTGAGGGAGAGAGTGTGTGTGAGGGAGAGTGTGTGTGTGAGGGAGAGCGTGTGTGTGAGGGAGAGTGTGTGTGTGAGGGAAAGTGTGTGTGTGAGGGAGAGTGTGTGTGTGAGGAAGAGCGTGTGTGTGAGGGAGAGAGTGTGTGTGAGGGAGAGTGTGTGTGTGAGGGAGAGAGTGTGTGTGAGGGAGAGTGTGTGTATGAGGGAGAGTGTGTGTGTGAGGGAGAGTGTGTGTGTGAGGGAGAGTGTGTGTGTGAGGGAGAACGTGTGTGTGAGGGAGAGTGTGTGTGTGAGGGAGAGTGTGTGTGTGAGGGAGAGTGTGTGTGTGAGGGAGAGTGTGTGTGTGAGAGAGAGAGTGTGTGTGACGGAGAGTGTGTGTGTGAGGCAGAGTGTGTGTGTGAGGCAGAGTGTGTGTGTGAGGGAGAGTGTGTGTGTGAGGCAGAGTGTGTGTGTGAGGGAGAGTGTGTGTGTGAGGCAGAGTGTGTGTGTGAGGCAGAGTGTGTGTGTGAGGCAGAGTGTGTGTGTGAGGGAGAGTGTGTGTGTGAGGGAGAGTGTGTGTGTGAGGGAGAGTGTGTGTGTGAGGGAGAGTGTGTGTGTGAGGGAGAGTGTGTGTGTGAGGCAGAGTGTGTGTGTGAGGGAGAGTGTGTGTGTGAGGGAGAGTGTGTGTGTGAGGGAGAGTGTGTGTGAGGAGAGTGTGTGTGTGAGGGAGAGTGTGTGTGTGAGGGAGAGTGTGTGTGTGAGGGAGAGGTGTGTGTGAGGGAGAGTTTGTGTGTGAGGGAGAGAGTGTGTGTGTGAGGGAGAGTGTGTGTGTGAGGCAGAGTGTGTGTGTGAGGGAGAGTGTGTGTGTGAGGGAGAGTGTGTGTGTGAGGGAGAGTGTGTGTGTGAGGGAGAGTGTGTGTGTGAGGGAGAGTGTGTGTGTGAGGGAGAGTGTGTGTGTGAGGCAGAGTGTGTGTGTGAGGGAGAGTGTGTGTGTGAGGCAGAGTGTGTGTGTGAGGGAGAGTGTGTGTGTGAGGCAGAGTGTGTGTGTGAGGTAGAGTGTTGTGAGGCAGAGTGTGTGTGTGAGGGAGAGTGTGTGTGTGAGGGAGAGTGTGTGTGTGAGGCAGAGTGTGTGTGATGGAGAGTGTGTGTGTGAGGAGAGTGTGTGTGTGAGGGAGAGGTGTGTGTGAGGAGAGTGTGTGTGTGAGAGGGTGTGATGGGAGAGTGTGTGTGGGTGTGAGGGAGAGTGTGTGTGTGAGGTAGAGGGGGTGTGTGTGAGGAGAGTGTGTGTGTGAGGGAGAGTGTGTGTGTGAGGGAGAGTGTGTGTGTGAGGCAGAGTGGTGTGTGTGATGGAGAGTGTGTGTGTGAGGCAGAGTGTGTGTGTGAGGGAGAGTGTGTGTGTGAGGGAGAGTGTGTGTGTGAGGGAGAGTGTGTGTGTGAGGCAGAGTGTGTGTGTGAGGGAGAGTGTGTGTGTGAGGGAGAGTGTGTGTGAGGGAGAGTGTGTGTGTGAGGCAGAGTGTGTGTGTGAGGGAGAGTGTGTGTGTGAGGAGAGTGTGTGTGTGAGGGAGAGTGTGTGTGTGAGCAGATGTGTGAGGGAGAGTGTGTGTGTGAGGGAGAGTGTGTGTGAGGGAGAGTGTGTGTGTGAGGGAGAGTGTGTGTGTGAGGGAGAGTGTGTGTGTGAGGGAGAGTGTGTGTGTGAGGGAGAGTGTGTGTGTGAGGGAGAGTGTGTGTGTGAGGGAGAGTGTGTGTGTGAGGCAGAGTGTGTGTGTGAGGGAGAGTGTGTGTGTGAGGGAGAGCGTGTGTGTGAGGGTGAGTGTGTGTGTGAGGGAGATTGTGTGTGTGAGGGAGAGAGTGTGTGTGAGGGAGAGTGTGTGTGTGAGGGAGAGTGTGTGTGTGAGGCAGAGTGTGTGTGTGAGGGAGAGTGTGTGTGTGAGGGAGAGTGTGTGTGTGAGGGAGATCCCCTTATGTGCTGTGTGTGAGGGAGAGTGTGTGTGTGAGGGAGAGTGTGTGTGTGAGGGAGAGAGTGTGTGTGAGGGAGAGTGTGTGTGTGAGGCAGAGTGTGTGTGTGAGGGAGAGTGTGTGTGTGAGGGAGAGTGTGTGTGTGAGGGAGAGAGTGTGTGTGAGGGAGAGTGTGTGTGTGAGGGAGAGTGTGTGTGTGAGGGGCAGAGTGTGTGTGTGAGGGAGAGAGTGTGTGTGAGGGAGAGTGTGTGTGTGAGGGAGAGTGTGTGTGTGGGCAGAGTTTGTGTGTGAGGCAGAGTGTGTGTGTGAGGGAGAGTGTGTGTGTGAGGGAGAGAGTGTGTGTGAGGGAGAGTGTGTGTGTGAGGGAGAGTGTGTGTGTGAGGAGAGTGTGTGTG